>NW_015636932.1:95977-123112 GCF_001515625.1 Sinocyclocheilus rhinocerous
CACTCTCTCTCTCTCGCTCTCTCTCTCTCTTTCTCTCTCGCTCCTCTCTCTCTCTCTCTCTCTCTCTCGGGGTATCAGCCTTTATTTATTGTGAGCTGCCGCTGAAGGAGAGTTGGGGACGCTTAACGGTATTACCAGCCGTGAACGATCATTGATTGTGTCTCGTCAGGATTCTGAGGATTTAACGCAGATAAACATCATGTTATTCTACTGGCGTCTTTGATCCTTTTCCATCATATTATTATAAGGTAAGAGACATCAGAGCTTTTCTCACCCTTCCTCTGGAATATTTGCCTTGGTAACTCGCATGGCTACACCTGCACACAGACAGTGATTTGGGGAAAAACATGGTAGGGTGGTACATTTTGATTTAGTTTCACACATTGAGCAATAGATAGCGACTAGAAATAAACTGATAAACGGTTTCACATTTCTGCAGATAAATAAACTCTCCATGAAACTTATGTAGCCTATTGTTTGCATAAATTACTCAAACTTTAACCAAGCAACTTTTCATTCTCAAGTGAGAAATGAATTTTAAGCTCAACAACAGTCCAAAACAAACGTTAAAAAATGGCATAATTTTTTATATTATTATTTTTGTTTGTTATTATCTTTAATAATAATGCATTTTAGGTTTTACTGTTGTAGTCTAATGCTATGTCAGAATGAAGTAATATGTCAGTAAATATGTCAGAAAAAAAGTGATCGATTCTGCATCACTTATCAGCCATTTTGTTAAGAGCAATATTGGTTATATAAACAATAATGGTCGATTTCCATTCCAGATCTTACAGAGCTTCAAACATCCTAGATTCAGAATCCACTTCTTTCTTCTTTTCAGTTTGGTGGCATGAAAAAAGTCTCTCAGGTACGTCAGTGGTTTAGGAACATATAGGCCTAGCTTACATTAAAGGGGTCATATGATGCGATTTCAAGGTTTCCTTTCTCTTTGGAGTGTTACAAGCTGTTCGTGAATAGATAAGATCCCTAAAATTGCAAAGACTAAAGTCTCAAACCCAAAGAGATATTCTTTATAAAATTTAAGCCTTTAAACACGCCCCCACATGTCTACGTCACGATGTGGGAAGATTTGCATAACGCCGCCCAAATGTTCACGCAAAGACAGAAGGCGTAACTTTATTGTTACTGCCACCGCCATGTTGTGATGACCCTGTGTGTTTCGTTGCGAAAGCGAAAATACTTTGTTTGGCCTTCCAAAAGAGAACACGACTAGAAATCAGTGGTTAAGCTGTTCCAGAACAGTTCAACCCAAATATTCAGATGTGTGCAGCGCATTTTATGGAGGACTGTTTCCTGATCCTGGAAGAGTAGACTACAATGCCGGCTGTTCTGACTCACAGACTGTAAGTACGCTTTCATATTTAAAGGATTTGCCACTGACGATTCAAACGCGAGTTTTGAGCAGTGTAGAGTAGCACTTATTGTTTGTCATTTCTCCGATCACAAATGCAGACATGGTTTTATGTTTATGCGGTGCGATGCAACGCGTAAAAAGACAGTATAAGTCATTATAATCCGTAATTATGTCCCCACTGAATGGAACAAATGCCTCATTTATAATGGGTTTTATTGGTTTTGTCTCGTCGCTCCGGGACACTGCATCGCAGTATGGTAGGGGCGTAACATTACCGTCACACGCTTGAGGCATTCGGTCAATCACAACGCACTGGATAGCTGGCCAATCAGAGCACACCTCGCTATTCAGAACGATGAGCTTTGTAAAAATCGACGCGTTTCAGAAAGGCGGGGCATAGAGGAGAAACAATAATAGTACAGTATGTGGAAAATGTGTTTTTTGAACCTTAAACTGCATAAACACATTTCATTACACCAAATACACAAAATAATGTTCTTTTTAGCAACATCATTTGACCCCTTTAAATATATTAATGTGATCATCATAACCATTTAAATTAATCCTAAATTAATTGAATTTAAGCTAGTGTATGAATCTTATCTACTCTGTGACGTGTTTTCCCTGGGAATCCAACCTTTGATCTCGGCATTGACCATGTTCTACAGGAACGCCTGTAGAAAGGCTACAGAACAGATTGAATGTTTCCTTTACGCTGGGTCTCATTCATTAATATTCAATTCTAAATAATGAGGCAACTCTCTTAAAGCTTGAGGCCGTTAGAAGGGGTTCTCTCCATAAAGATGCTTCATTTGTGAGCACTGAACGTTCCTTTTTTATGTTTGTTGGTGGACCCACAAAACAGTAAACGTTTAGAAGTACAGGGTCATTAAAAGTTGGTCGCCAGAGAGTACTGAGAATGGAATGTTAGTCAAAGTCTTAATAGAGCACCCCCAACTATAGGCTTTGTTCTACAGGACAATTCCCCACTGGTTTGTCCAATGGGGAGGGAGAGGGAGCAGGGTCTCGGGTCAAGTGGCGAGACACTGACATATGTTGCTGACAACTTGTTCAGAAAGGGTTACCTGGTATGGGGCTGCTAAGCAGTGAGTGTCTTGTGAAAAGTGGAAGATGACCTTTTGATTCATTGGGGGCAAAGGGCGTCACCTTTTACCATCCATTGGTTAACTTGCTGCAGGGCAGCATCGTTATCTGTGATCGTTTTTCTCTAAACATGGCATTCTTTAAAAATTACCTAAGTGTCTGTGAAAAAAGACAGGCCTGTTTATTTTTTAGTTTGTATGGGATTTCGTTGGTTACAGACAAGGGTAAAAAGCCATTTTTTCTTCTTTTGTGTTAAGAAAATCACTTTACTTTCTTGAATTTTGCTTACAGAAATTTAATTATATGGTATTATTTATGTTATTTTCATTATATTAAATATATTTAATTCATTTACTATATATGTGACCCGGGACCACAAAACCAGTCTTAAGTCGCTGGGGTATATTTGTAGTAATAGCCAAAAATACATTGTATGGGTCAAAATTACAGATTTTTCTTTTATGCCAAAAATCATTAGGATATTAAGTAAAGATCATGTTCCATGAAGATATTTTGTAAATTTCCTACTGTAAATATATTAAAACCTAATTTTTGATTAGTAATATGCATTGCTAAGAACTTCATTTGGACAACTTTAAAGGTGATTTTCTCAATATTTAGATTTTTTTGCACCCTCAGATTCCAGATTTTCAAATAGTTGTATCTCGACCAAATAGTATCCTATCCAAACAAACCATAAATCAATGGAAAGCTTATTTATTCATCTTTCAGATGATGCATAAATCTCAATTTCGAAAAATGTATATTATGCACACACACACACACAAAGAAAGATAGATAGAATAGAAAAAATAGAATAAAAAAAAAAAAAAAATTTAAATAAAAAAAAGAAGATAAATATAAAGTAAAATTAAAATAGAATAGAAAGTACTAGAGTTAGAGGGTCAAATAAAGTTCTTTTAGGCCTGGGCGATAAAACGGTACACCTTCGATAACGATATTAAAGGGGTCCTATTATGCTCTTTTACAAAGTCTTGATTTTGTTTTGGGGGTGTGGGCAAGATTTGGCCGAGATACAACTATTTGAAAATCTGGAATCTGAGGGTGCAAAAAAATCTAAATATTGAGAAAATTGCCTTTAAAGTTGTCCAAATGAATTTCTTAGCAATGCATATTACAAATAAAAAATTAAGTTTTTTTTTACGGTTAAAGTATAATAAAGTAAAATATTTACGGTTGGAAATTTACCAAATATCTAAATGAACATAATATTTACTTAATATCCTAATGATTTTTGGCATAAAAGAAAAATCGATAATTTTTGACCCATACATGTACTGTTGGCTATTGCTACAAATATACCCGTGCTACTTATGACTGGTTTTGTGGTCCAGGGTCACATATTACTTACTATAATTGATGAGTATAAGAGACTTTTATCAAAATATTCAAAAAAAAATAAAAATACTGACCCCAAACATTTCAATGGTAGTTTTATAATTTACATAGATTATCTTTGTATAAATAAATTTAAATATATTTTTATTATATATTTTCAAAGAAGCCATTTTAATCTCTTGTTTTTGGGGGTGATTATGGATGATCCTCCATTATCCTCTTGAATCGGGGTCATTTCAGAGTGACAGTAACCAGACCAGGACAACAGCGTATCAACTGTCCTGTGGTGTCACCTCTGCTCACACCAAACATCATTCATGTGTCAATGGAACACTTATCGTCATAGCAATCTGCCACCAGGCTTCCTGCAATCTTATAGAGTTACGCAAAAAAGGAAAACACACCATCCCAATTAAAAACAATCAACATCTGGAAAAAATTCAAGGCCAAGCAGGAAGCCTTACAATCTTATCAGAGAGTATCCAGAAAGAAAAGACAATGTTTCCATTCTCTTTTCTCTCTCTTCCTCTTTTAACCATTCCCAGTTTCAATTACAATCCCATATGACCCATGGGAGAATGGCACAGTGTGGTATAGAATGTGTCTCATGTCTAAGTACTCTAGATCTCGAGTACGGTATGTGTTGTGAATGAACTCAGCACTTCCATGCTCATAGACAGGAAAAACCTGACACACAGGCGCAACGGAAGAAAAACAACCAGTGTTCAGTGACATGCTCGCCTACTAATGCCACATTACATTAGTGGCTTCAGAAATGTGTTTCTTCGAAGCCAGAACAGAATAGAGGTGGATGTTTCTGAGCTTCGGTAAATGAGGTTATAAAGGGGTAGTTGAGATGTCCGTCACTGTCTGATGTTGGACATTTCCTCCTATTTCCTGTAAGACACTGAAGATTCTATCAGCCTGAGAAGTTCAGTTTCGGTTAGTCGAGCTGAACATTAACAGGAATAGCAAATGGAATGAGACGGTAAAGTTCTCCATTTCAAGGAACAATTCAATTCAGTTTTTAATGGGATAGTTTACCCAGAATATAAAATTCTGTCAATTCGCTTCTGCAAAACAACACACTTTATTACACTAGTGAAAAATAAATATATTTGAAATACATTTTTTTCATGCTAAGTATACTACAAATACATTTACATATTTATGTACTTAATAAAAATACCCTGCAACTGTACTTTTGGTATACTAAACTGGTTTACTTGAAGTCTGCTAAATTGGAACAACTAATTATGTACTTAATGCACTTTAATAAGTAGTGCTGAAGTGCAACTATAGACATACTGAAGTATATTTGATTGTGCTAAAGTGGAACTATTGCAAGTATACTTTAAATATTTTGCATTTAAAGACCAAAATTATTCAAAGATCATACAATCCTCATCAATAATTACATTAAAACACGTTTTAGGCTTAATAATAAGAAATATGCATTGTGTACAAGTAGTACTCCAAATAAAGTTGAATTATAATTTTTATATCAGTACGTCTCGAGCGATATGTCAGTAAATATGTTAATAAATTTGAACTATACTTAGTATGAAATAAATGTATTTTAAATATATTACTTTTTTACTAGGGTATACTTGTAAAAGATTACTTATAACGCAAATAATAGAATTTTTAAGAAAATACTTAAGTGCAAACTGAATGTAATGTTTTCAGGCACTTCACTGCATGTTAATCAAATTAAATTAAATTATGCAATTAAATAATGCATTCTATTTTAAATTTAGATTAAATGCAGTTAGCTAAACATTAGTGATTTTGACCCAATTAAGTAAGACTTAAGTACGTCTTTATGTAATTTCTTAATTCAGAATCTTAGAAATATGGTGTAAACTAAAATATGCTTTAATGTCATTTCTATTGAAACTTGTATGTCATGTATTTAATATATTTGTAATTATGCATTTGTAATGATGGAAGTTGCAAGTTAGTACTTTTAAAATATATTACCTTTAAATGTAATACAGAATAACACTAAAATAAAATTATAATCAAGTACTTTACATGTACTTGAGTATGTCAGTCAACACATCAAAATAACTGTATACTTCTTTAATACAAATAAAGAAATAAAAAATAAACAATGTAAAACTTTTAATTATGGAATTATGAAGTGCACTGTTTACATGTACTACTTATAGTAAGCGCATTAAGAAACAGTCATGATACTGTTTTTAAGTGGCCTTTTATTTACTTAATATTAAATGCAAATACAGAATTAAAAAAAAAAAAGTACTATAACACTACAAATGCACTTTCAATTAAGCACACTTCTTTTTTTCGGATGGCTTCAAGACGGCTTTAAATATAGCACACAAGTAAAATGGGATAATTGTTTTGGAGCTTGCCAGCCATGGTCCCTATTCATTGTACGAAAAAAAAAGAGCAGCTTGAACATTTTACCAAACGTCTCCTTTTGTGTTCTACATTAGAAAAAAACTCAAAATGATTTGTAATAACATGAGGGTAAATAAATGATTCCAGAACTTATACGTCTAGGTAAACTATTCATTTAACCTAATTTGTGACAGTGTCTCGAACTGCTTTGCAACTCTAGTATCTCAGGTGAGTTTGATACTCTGAAATATTGAACACTGTTTAGAATGCACAAAGTAGCGTCTGCCTACTTGAATTTCTCGATGTACTGACATAGCAGGTGTCTTAAATTACCCACAGGGCAGTGCTGAAAGCGACAACAGGTCTTCCCGTGTCCCCGTTGGCAGGAAGGGCAGCGGGGGACAGGACAGCCATGGATACAGCCATTACGGCGATTAGAGCGTGCGCTAGGGATGGATGAGGAAGATAAGAGGGAAAGGGGGAGCGGGAGGAGGGAGAGGACTGATGGAGCGTGAAGTGTGTAGGGGGAATTCCTGGAATTCCATGACTGCTTTGGATGCTGTTTCCTGATCCTGATACGCCGCACCTTCGGACACATATAGATATTTTCATGTTTCCAATTATACTAAGAAGCTAACGCAAAAGAGTGTTCTGGACTGTCCCTTTTTTAAAGTCATGTAGCTTCTGTTTGGCTTTACAAGCAAGGGTTTTATCAGTTGATGGCTTCAGGCTGTCAGAGTGAGTTGCTTGGCTTGCCTCTGATCAAAAGTCCTCAGCTTTATTTGGCACTGCTTATTCCAGACTGAACAGCCACTTCAAACAAGGATTTAATAGTGTAATAATGAGCATGGTGGTTCTATTCATCAGTATGAAATGTACCCACTACAATAATGCTTGTAGTGGCTTCGAAAAGTATTTGGACTTAAAATGTACAAATCTTTGCATTGTATAACAAAATATAAAAACAGCATTTATTTTCAAGAAATATACCACAACCACACTTTTCAAGCAAAACATTTTTTGTTTGTTTTTGTTGTTTTAAGTTGACGTAATTACACATTGCATGCACTTACTATAGTAATAACAGTAAATTATGCATATTTGCAAGCAACTAACCCTAAACCCAAACTTAACCCTATATTAAATGCATGTAATTAATAATATTACTCGCTGCTTATTTGTGTACTTACACTGTAACAACGTCACCTTAAAATAAAGTGTTGGGTTAAGACTAAAATGGACACTTTCTAGTTGTCAGATGTTCCCAATGTGATGAACAGTGTAAACTTGAGGGGATCTGATTTCATAAAGCCACACTGCACTGACAGATGCAAAACAACACCAACAGTCTTAAGATTACAGTATGTCACTTCTTAGACATTCCAAGACCCAACAAATGTTCATTTGGTGAAAGCAAGTGCTGATCAATGACAGGTTATCACACTGATCTGACAAAACCCAACAAACATGTCCATTGCTGCTTGTTGGTGCAGTGTGAGTTGACCTATACTATTCTGCTAAAAATCAGTTTGACACCAGATGTTTATTGCAACAAAAAAAAAAAAAACTGAATCAGAAGTTAGTTCTGAGATTTCCATTTCATCCATTTGGTTCAGCTAATATTTTGTATCATTTATATATTTTTGGTGCAACAACATTCATGCATGTTTAACTGTGACTTGGCTGCCCAAAATGCTTAAATACCTTTTTAGAGCCACTAAAGACAGATGCAAAATGATAATTTCCAATGTCTAATTCAAATAAATGAATCAATATAGTCATTAGGAACAGTGTCTGGAACATTTTCGGCATGCTTTTTGTCATTTTTTAAACATGCATTTTTAATGACCTGGCTATGATATTCCAATCTTGAGGTTTGTTCAGCATAGGCTATACTTGACAAAAATCCACCCTGAAGGTTTTCTTGTCTTGAGTCTTGATCCCCAGGATTGACTCTGTTTAATTTTCTTGCTCCCTCACCTAATATAAGATTTTAAAATCCCTCTAAAGGAGATTTTATGCTCTGAAGAAGAATTCAAATCACTTGCGAAACCTCCTATGCAGATTCTCCTGTAATATACCATACGACAAATGTTCCTTCAGCATCATCTTCAAAGTGCTGAAATAAATAGACTTCAATTAAACATTAAACTTCATAAGACCCATTAAAAACGAATGCAAAGTGCCTCTTAATAACGGCAAATTAAACCAGAAAATTGATTGATTGATTTTTGAATCTTAAAGGGAATAATAAAAAAACACAGATGATCCGAGAGAAACATGCAAGTTTGTACCCAGGATTCTTTAGCATTGTAGTTATGTGGGCCAGATGAACAGGGCTAATAGGATTTACTCTGACTGGAAAGGGGGGAGGACATCCCGCCTTTACCTCCTGTTGCTTAGTAGCCCACCCAGAGCAGTCATATGATTCTGGCAGGTGTCTAGCACTGATTAGACCTTTAGAAGTGACCAAACCCAGCAAGGTCCACCCAAGCTACAGGATTATATATGGACTTAATTATAAACAGGTCAGACCCCTTGCTAACAAGCTACCTTAGAAATTGCTACTAAAATGGCCTGAAATCATGTCTTGTTGGTGAAGGTGCTATTAAGCTTGACAATTCCTCAGTGATATCATAGCTAGCGTGTTTCTATTCCAATTATCTTTCATTTTAGTTGTAAATAAAACAATTCAATTAAATTGAACAAAGAAATTTGTTGTTTTGCAGATTTTGGTTATTTGTAATGGTTGTGAAGATTTCTAGTGAAGTACATCAGTGGTTTTCACTAAAATGTTTTTCTTCATGGTTGAATCTCACAAAATCTTATTATTATCAATGTTGAAAACAGTTGAGCTGCTTAATATTATGTGGAAACGGTGACATTTTTTCAGGATTGTTTATTAGAAAGTTTTTTTTGACAAAAATCTTTTGTAATATTATGAATGTTTTTACTGTGACTTTTGATCAGTTTAATGCACCCTTGCTGAAAAAACAAAAATGTATTAATTTCTTTTAAAGAAAATTAGTTTGGAGTAATCAGGGCTCTTTAAATTCTTAAAACAGATCCTAATATGCTCTTAAGGGCTTTGTATTAAGACTTTATTTCAAGTATCAACACCAACTTGATCACTAACTTAAGCCTATTAAGAGACCATTAAATTGGACGCTCACATTAAGTACTTTAAGAAAAAACAAACATTGTTCTCTCTGTCCTCCATCTTTGCAAATTCTGCTTCCTCCAAATAACAAGCATCATTGAACACATTAGACTTTTTGATCATTTTGTCTTGTTAGATCTAGAGTTTAATGTCAAAGACAGAAAAGCTAGTTCTGATGTACCTCTGATTAAATGAATCTCATTTGCCGAGCAGTGGGGGGTTTGCTTGTACAGAAATGCTCCGCTACTGTAATTTGTGGCTTAAGCTTTCAGAAATCTGTTTTCATAAAACTGGCTTAATGGGATCTTGTTTTATTAGGTCAATTTTTTATTATTTTGGAAGAGCCAGAAGTTTGCATTCTGTTCTAGAACATGTAAACATGGCAACACCAGCCACTGTTTGGTTTGTTTTTGCGTGATATTTAAGGGCAGATAAATTGGAGATACATGATACCACATGTTATTTGTGCACATCCAGCATACTTGCTAATAACTGCCTCGAAGCCAGCCAATCAGATTGGAGCTGGTGATTTCAGCCTTTTTTTGTGCACATTATGCATCTGATGGTTAGTAAACTCATCTGAGACTGACCCTAGTGTTCACTCTAGCTGTTATGTAGCAAAAGCAAAAAAATGAATTCATGTTGGACATGGTTTTGAACATCTTGATCTTAAATGTTTATTTTAGCTAACAGATAAGGAAGGAAGAGACAAGCAAGGAAAAGAGAAAGATCCATTTACATTGGTGTCGGGTAAACTAGTCCAAACACTAGGTTCAAATTACAGGTCATCACAGGTCCCCTTTCAAGCGGTCTTCCTGTCTTTGTTTTTTTATTTCTCTTTTGTCACACTTTCCTAGGTAGTCAGTAATCAACAAACCCTCATATCAAAGGTCAAAATATTTTGACCTCTGCCGAATACCATAACTAAAGCTAAATATGGTTTTTTTTTCTACCTGTGCACGTTTTTTTATTATTTAGTCCTTTCAGAATGCAACATCAGGTAAGGTGACCTTAATTACTACATACCTTAATTATACATTTAAAATGAAATCACATATATCAGTTTTATTTCAATCGTACATGACCTGCTATAAAACTCATATCCAGACAACCTCATTTTAGTAAATGCAAGGTGTAAACAACCTACAATAAATCTGTGGTTTTGTCTCAGTGCAGATATTTTTGTCTTGAGATTTAGTTTTGACACCTTTGGATTTGCGTCCCAAATCTCTTTTAGTGCAATCTCACTGCAAACTGTGATTTATTCCATATCTGACTCCTGCTATAAATGAGAGCTTGCTTGAGATAGAAGATTTGTTTTATGTCAGTGTGCTGGTGTTTTGCAGCTTGCGCAAAGAGAAGATCTAATCAAGTCATACAACCTCTCGGAGTCGGGGCTTATTTTTGAGTTATGTCAAAAGCATATGTTCCTGTTGTTTATGTGTGAGACCTAAAGGGTAAAGGTTTATGAAATTCTAATTCTGTTTTGTGTGCTATCCACTATTATTATTATATTCTTATTAGTGGTGCTTTATAAGACATCATTATCACTATATTATTACTATTAGTATTACATTATACTCATACTATTGTTTAGTGATTTGAA
This sequence comes from Sinocyclocheilus rhinocerous, assembly GCF_001515625.1. Classification (NCBI taxonomy): domain Eukaryota; kingdom Metazoa; phylum Chordata; class Actinopteri; order Cypriniformes; family Cyprinidae; genus Sinocyclocheilus; species Sinocyclocheilus rhinocerous. The sequence goes on from NW_015636932.1 coordinate 106,955, forward strand.
CAAACTCATAACTCCTCAATATTACACTTTGGTGTGTTACTCTTTTATTTTATTTTGTTTTTTGATTAAACAGGCCAAAAAAATGCATAACATGCTAAAAACCACAACCCACAGCACTCTGGCAACCATCCACAAAACAAGAATTTAAACCTACAATCTTTAAGTAACCAGCTCAAATCTTTAACTGCTCTACACTACTCTATTTTCCTCTAAAATCAGTTCCGTTTTGACATTTTATTTATTCATTTTTCTTTTGTTCCCATTTGCTTGTTCTCTCTTTCTCTCTTCTCATCCTTCACAGTTTTTCATTCTCTTTATCCGATACGTTAAACCTGGCTGGTAATGTGGGATGACATTAATATTGAATAAGATAGCGAGAGGAACGTCAGGTGAGAAAATGAATTTCCATATGCAGGGCTACTGACTATAATAAATAACACTTCCACACCGGCAATGAGAAACTGTGTACGTTCCTGTGTGAGCAGATCTGTCTGTACTAACTGCATCACCATGGATACAGTGAAGCACTTATGATGAGCTTTAAAGCATGCTGGATTTTCAGTGGTTTGAATCACAGCTGTTTTGAATCAGTACACATATATATTATTTCATAGTGCTATTAAAACCGAGAGGTGCAGATGACAGTGTTTGACCGGCTTTGGTTGGGGAGTCACACACTGTTTCACACTGATTCATGATTGGCGCTCAAATGTTTTTCAGTGTTTCACAACTTTACACAAGTATGCAACTAATGCTTTCATTGAGCCTTGGGATCCATGTTCAAAGATCTTGTTTGAAGTACCTCAGGTTCTTTCTGTTACATGAATTATAAATATGAGTGTAGGCTACATTTCCCTTGTTACGTTTCCCTCGGTTCATACATTTCGTCAGGCGTTTTGGAGCTCAGCCTATGCTAACGCCTCTGCTCTCTTGAATGGTGACACCCTCAAAAGAAAAGAGATGACTTAGCATTTCCTTTTGGTTTGGGAAGTGTCATAAAACAGCTTAAAACGTTTGCAGAATTTGCTTTGTCAGTGCCAATACACTGCAGATGAGGGACCATCAATAAGGGCCACAAACGGCTGAATCAATGTTTATTTTAGGTGGACTTGAGTCATTTGTTGCTAATGTGCTGAATTTGACTGTCAAGACATTTTTTAAAAGTTCACATTTAGTTATTGAGCTCTGTGCCTGTATGAATCTCTCAAAACCATTTCTGTAAGCTCAACTTTAGCTAGTCTAATAAATGTAAACTAGCTAAAAATGTCCCGCTCTTCATCATATAGAAGAAAATTTAAAACTGGATTCTTTGTATTAACTTTAAAAGTCTTAAAATATCTTACATTTAATTTCCATAACCATGCAAGTACCCTGAAAAAGAAAAATGTATATTCAGTTCAATTCAGTTCGATTTTATTTGTACAACGCTTTTCACGATACAAATCATTGCAAAGCAACTTTTTATATAAATTAAGTTTCTACAATATTTAGTGGTAGCTTATCAGTGGTGACTGTCAGTTAATGTATGGAAGAATCAATTAAAGACGTAATCAAACAGACGATGAACACTATTAACAGCAATTATTATATGATGCAATCAAACTTATAGCAAAATGTGGTAGTTCTGTATGTTGTTTCAGGGTTGGCATCATCTGAGGTCCTCTGAGGGGTTGGCATCATCTCTTCTCAGGTGTTCTGGATCCAAACTGAAGCTTGTGTAAATCCTAGGCATGTTTATTGAAGATGCAGGACAACCACCTAGCAGTGCATTACAATAGTCCAGTCTAGAGGTCATGAATGCATGAACTAGCTTTTCTGCATCAGAAACAGGTAACATGTTTCGTAACTTGGCAATGTTTCTAAGATGGATTATATGAAACTGAGAAATGAATGTATAATAGCTTCATGGTTGTCATGTTTGGAGCTTATTTGAAACTAAAGCACTTAAGACTTAAGAGATAACAGGGTAGATATATACTGAGAATCTCAGAAATTGGATGGGATGTGAAACATCGGTTATAAAACAGAGAGAGCGAAAGTGAGGTGCCTACAAATTTAGTACCAGTCTGGAGAGAGGACAGGCTCTCTAGGGTAAAGCTTTTGACATTTAACTAGACCAGCCATAAACAGAGCAGAGCAAAGCCATTGACATTCATTCTGTCTGGCAGAGTTTTTCTCTGGCTGATTTCGCTCTGCTCGCCCCACTCTGCTGCAATCTGTCATATCGGACAACACATTCTTCCTCCATGTAATAGGCTGTAATTCACTTTAGAAATTTCCCAGCAAAAGTAATAACTGAAGATTTGTTTTGGTGAAAAACATTCTAATTATTAAAGTTGCAGCTATGTAAATACATACTGCAGTTTCTGCATGAAATAAACACTAGTGGCACCATAAAAAAATTAAAAATAACAGATTATCAGTTCATAAAGACTTAATTTCGCATGGTTCCTTGCACAATATTATGTTATAACTTTAAATCATTTTTGCATGAATGTATACTTCATGGTTGTCATGTTTGGAGCTTATTTGAAACTAAAGCACTTAAGACTTAAGAGATAACAGGGTAGATATATATACTGAGAATCTCAGAAATTGGATGGGATGTGAAACATCGGTTATAAAACAGAGAGAGCGAAAGTGAGGTGCCTACAAATTTAGTACCAGTCTGGAGAGAGGACAGGCTCTCTAGGGTAAAGCTTTTGACATTTAACTAGACCAGCCATAAACAGAGCAGAGCAAAGCCATTGACATTCATTCTGTCTGGCAGAGTTTTTCTCTGGCTGATTTCGCTCTGCTCGCCCCACTCTGCTGCAATCTGTCATATCGGACAACACATTCTTCCTCCATGTAATAGGCTGTAATTCACTTTAGAAATTTCCCAGCAAAAGTAATAACTGAAGATTTGTTTTGGTGAAAAACATTCTAATTATTAAAGTTGCAGCTATGTAAATACATACTGCAGTTTCTGCATGAAATAAACACTAGTGGCACCATAAAAAAATTAAAAATAACAGATTATCAGTTCATAAAGACTTAATTTCGCATGGTTCCTTGCACAATATTATGTTATAACTTTAAATCATTTTTGCAACTGATACTTTTTTTATTTGCATCAGACAGCTTCATATGTATTGCTATTCTGAAATAGTAAACTTGCTTGGTAGCTCACCTGGTACAGCACTGCACTTGCAATGAGGAGCACTAGGTTACAAATCTTTTGAAACGCAAGTCATGATAAAAGAGCTTAAAGGCTTGTAGAAACAAGCTAAAATGGCATGGTTGCATCAGCAGATGTGTTTTAATTGACTATTGTTAACACTATTGGTGAGGTTTAAGGTCAGGTTTCAGAATTGCCGCATTATCGATACTTACAACAATTCACATTCACCTGCTTTGGATAACACTAAACACCATTTTGGAGCATTTCCCTTTGAAAGTGCCACAAAACGTGCAAAAAGCAATTATTTTGTATTATGGCTAATAAACTGTATAATGGACTGTTCAAACATTACATTGTTACATTTTTATATAGCAAATATTTCCTCCAATTTAAAACAGTTAAAGACAGCTATCTCTTGGGGCTATTAAGTGTATTAAGCCTGATGCTACATTGTTGATATTATAATCCCTGTGGCTTCCACACTGGTAGTATCTTTGGTTAGTTCAATCCCATTAATAAACCGTGATTCTATGGTGTGATCACGCGTGAGCTAAAGCTACGTTAACGTAGCGTGCCACTCCATGCTCTGTCACTGTTTACCTATTCATTAATTCATCTGTGACTGATGGGGGCTTGCCAGAGCCCTCCGTCCTTTGTGTAATTATACGGCTGTCTTCATTGAAGCCTGTATGCATACACATGAAAACACATAAACATACCCACTCCCCCACCATACATTTTGCTATAGAGCATCCCCAGTGACCAGGCTAGCATCGGATAATTAACGGGCTGAGTGATCGTGTTGATTGCTTCATTATTCGTGAGATAAGCATCTGGCGGAGGTGTCAGATTGATGCTGTGGATTTGACATTAATCCACACTAAAGCTGTTTAATAACAGCAGTCAGGGTAGAAGACACAAATCAGGGCCCACACAGTCTTTAAAGTGTTGCTTTGTTTTAGGATCCAGACGTGATGATGTCATAATGAGGGTGTGGACCCTCATGTCCTGGGTTTAGATTTTTTCTTTCTTTCATCATTTAGCCAAATGACAAAGAATGAAATGATCATTAAGGGTTTGCTTTGGGATTTTAAGGCAGGACAGACACTGCTCGTGATTTATGTCTTGTTGAGGATGGCAATTTGAGTGTTATGTTGGGGTTAATGTGCGTTAACCAGCAAGGCTTGCTACAAACAATACAGAAAGTTGTTCTTCTGAAATGAGCGCACCGACTGAACCTTTATCTGTTAATTAGAATCCCAGAGCTGAAGCTCTAAGGAGGTTTCAGTTAATTACGGAATCTGTTTTTAATTCACTTTAATTTTATTTCATTTTGAAGTGAACTAATTTGTTTTTAGTCAGTGTAGTCAGCGTCAATGTATTCTGTTTAATTTAGTTAGGAAATTTCCTCCTGCTTTTTTTTTTTTTTTGCTGTCAATCACAGTCCATTCCTTCTGGCTATTGTTAAAATAATCACATTTATGTTAATCATTTGCAGAAAATAATATTTGCTGGCAAAAGTCATTGACTTTCTGGCAGACAAGTGTTGGGTTTGGCCTTTGGACATCACAGTTTAGTTAGTTTCAATAAACTATTTAAAAGTTTGGGGTCAGTATTTGTTTTTTTTAATTAATACTTCATTATTCACAAGGTTGCATTAAACGGATCAAAAGTGACAGTAAAAACATTTACAGTGTTTGCATTCTAATAATATTTCATAATATTACTATTTTTACTGCATCAAATAAATTAAGCCTTTGTGAGCATAAGAGACATCTTTCAAAAAAAAAAAAAATTCTTATTTACCCCAAACTTAGATAGATAGATTTTATTTTTGTATTTTTAATTTGATTTGATTTGAAATAAATGCCACTTTGGTGAGCATAAACCAAAGTTCGTTCAAAAATAATATATATATATATATATATATATTAAATAGAATTTTATGAGAGTCTGATAGAGAAATTGCACATCCTTTAGATCACCAGCTTTGCTTATGTGTCTCACTCTTTAAAAAAAATCCCCTCTCTAAATGCTCTGTTATAGCTGACTAAACACTATGATCAGTCGCAGAGCTGAAACTCCCCACGGATCCAGCCCTATAGCTTTAATCATCCCCCTAAATAACAACTGTTCATAAACTTCTCAATGACACAAGCAGTTACCTGTCTCTCTCTCTACACACACACACACACACACACACACACACACACAGCACCGATATGAATCACATGTGCCCTTTTATTACGTCTCGCAGGAGTAAATTTTACCCCATCCCCTGAGGACCTGATTCAGCAGCTGCCGTGGCTGTAGTGTCCAGTGCTGTTATCTAATAAAGTTGCCCAGTCTGCTCTACATTGAAATGTCATGACCATAATGTATCTACCACTGTTTGTACAGGGAAAGGTCACGACTGGCGTCGGGGACAGTGACATGCACACATATATTGTGATGTTTTACAGTATTGCATTAGCTTTGGGTTACAGGAGGATAGAGTATTATAATAGATGAGATGACACAAACGCACTTGGTTTTGTAAACTTTAAACGGTTTTCACCTCTACAGTACTTACTACAATACAACACTACTTTTTTCTGTTTGTTTTATTGATCTTTAGTGCTTACTCCTCAGTGCCCTCGTCTTTTTCAGCACACACACTCTTATTTCTGCAGCTGCGTCCTTCGGCTTCTTAGCGTAGAGCGTTAGGAAGCCCCTCACAATGCACGAAATACACCACAACACATCCTTCCTTCGGCAGCCTCCGCTCCTGCTATTGTCAGCATGTCAAGAGTGTGTGTCAAGAGGTAAAATTAGCAAGCTGTAATGAGTGCGGCCTTTCCTGCGATACACTCACTTGTACCTTCTGCGTCTGCTCTTGAGTGATGCTGTTGCTCTGAAGATTCAGGAAGTGTAAGTGCTTGTTGAAAAATTGGGTAACACTTTATTTTACAGTGCCCTTGTTATTCATGTTTCATGTACTTTCTATATAGTAAATTATGGGTTGCACTTTATTTTAAGGTGTCCTTTTTACAGTGTAATTATACATTTAAGTTCTGAGTAATATTAATTAACTACATATATGGTTAGGATTAGGGTTAGGCTTTGGGTTACTTGCATGTAATTATTCATAATTTATTGTTATTATAATAGTAAGAACATGTAACGTGTAACAAAATTAGAGTATCCACTGAGTATATAAAAACATGGCAAGGTTAGAAGAGTACAGTTACTTACTAAATTGTATTAAAAACCACCAAACTCATAATTACACATTGTAAAATCTGATTTTTTCACCCTTGACTATCGTGACATTATCTAAAAAGAACAAATGGCACCAGCCTCAACAATGTAGTAAAATACCCTAAGATGTAATTTTATTATAGCTAATCTTTCAGTATTTTTATATATTTTTATAGCTGATAGATGATACTGACTTGTTCTTAAATATTTTAAAAGACCATAAAGGTGAATTAATGTAGCAATGACATTTTCCTGTTATCAAAAAAAAAACATCACATGGATTCATTTTGGCATTATGAATGTAGCCATAGAAACCAATGATGAGAATTTAAACAGCCCAGAGTAGATTTTCTGTGTTGTCATATCGTAATTACGATAAGTCTGACAAGTTGAGACACATTCATTATTAGTTGTTGTCTCTTGTTTGCATAGCGCTAGCTGATTGTATTTATTAATCAACTTTTCAAGGATTAATGTTTTTACAGTATCAAGTGAGCCATATTTATTTAGTCTTGCACATAATTATGTTTCATTTGATATTATGTTATGTTGTTCCATGGCTAAACAGATTATGTAAGTACATATTAGGTATAAATAGATTATATTAAGTCATTAGTAGAAGAATCTAATAATAAAACACTACTAATTTCAGGAAAGGAAGTAATATCTCCCACTGGGTTAAAAGCCATAGAAATGTAGCTGCCAGTGTTCAAATGATTCCTTCTTAATCGTTCTCATCCAGAAACAGACACTTTTTTTTCTCTCTTCGGTTTCTTTTACAGTCCGAAATCGCCTCCTGGACTGGCATATTTCAGCCCACGGGGGACAAGATATCACTGATAATCTACTGCATATATTTATATGCCCTGAGAGCAACACCAAATGCTTTCGGTTTTTCTATTCATAGCTCATTATCATAAAATATGAATCATTCATAAGAGGTGGTAAACTCGCATAATGAGATTTGCCCTTGGGGTTTTAACCCTTTAAATGTCTGTTATGGGGGTGAGCGTGTAAACGCCAACAGGTCATTAAGGGTTTATTGCCTTTTGCAGGACCAGTTAACCCTTTGACACAGTACAGCAGGTCCAGACGCATGCTTTCCCTGGAGACATTAATAACGAGACGTTGGTCTAGTAAACGGTATGTTCGGCCAAATGTTGAAATGCTTACTTCAGGGTTTCCAAAAGACTTAAAATCGATGTATTTCATTTTAAAAAATCTGTATGGAAAATGAGTGGATTTAATTAAAGACCATAGTGCTAATAGCAAATTCTCAATGTACCATTTTGAAAATGAATAAATTCACATTTTTGAGTGGTGTTGTTCATGTAAATCTCACCACTACAGTGGATGGTTACCAGTGTCAGTTTCAGTTTAGTTTGGACTTTATTGCGGTTGCTAAAGTGTTCTGAATAGTTCTTTGCATGTTATCATGTGGTTACTAGGGTGTTCTGGGTGGTTGCTAGGTAGTTGCTTGGTGTTCTTGGTTTCTAGGTTGATTGGGTGTTCTCTTTGGTTGCTAGGGTGTTCTGGGTGGTTTTTAGGTGGTTGCTTGGTGTTCTTGGTTTCTAGGTAGTTGATTGGCTGTTCTTATTGGTTGCTAGGTGGTTGCTAGGGTGTTCTGGGTGGTTTTTAGGTGGTTGCTTGGTGTTCTTGGTTTCTAGGTAGTTGATTGGCTGTTCTTATTGGTTGCTAGGTGGTTGCTAGGGTGTTCTGGGTGGTTTTTAGGTGGTTGCTTGGTGTTCTTGGTTTCTATGTAGTTGATTGGGTGTTCTCTTTGGTTTCTAGGTGGTTGCTAGGATATTCTGGGTGGTTTTATGGTGGTTGCTGGGTGTTCTTGGTTTCTATGTAGTTGATTGGGTGTTCTCTTTGGTTTCTAGGTGGTTGCTAGGATATTCTGGGTGGTTTTATGGTGGTTGCTGGGTGTTCTTGGTTTCTATGTAGTTGATTGGGTGTTCTCTTTGGTTTCTAGGTGGTTGCTAGGTTGTTCTGGGTGGTTTTTAGGTGGTTGCTAGGTTGTTCTGGGTGGTTTTACGGTGGTTTCTAGGGTGTTCTGGGTGGTTTTCTGGTGGTTGCTTGGTGTTTTTGGTTTTTAGGTAGTTGGTTGACTGTTCTTATTGGTTGCTAGGTGGTTGCTAGGGTGTTCTGGGTGGTTTTTATGTGGTTGTCTGGTGTTCTTGGTTTCTAGGTAGTTGATTGGGTGTTCTCTTTGGTTTCTAGGTGGTTGCTGCTAGGATGTTCTGGGTGGTTTTCTGGTGGTTGCTAGGTGTTCTTGGTTTCTATGTAGTTGATTGGGTGTACTCTTCGGTTTCTGGGTGGTTGCTAGGGTGTTCTCAATGTTTTTTGTTGATTGATATGGTGTTCTGGGTGGTTGCTAGGGTCTTCTGCATTGTCATAGGTGGTTACTGTTCTGGGCTGCGTTTCCCAAAACCATCGTAAGCTGAAACCAATGGAGCTATGATCAACTTAAGCTTACGATGCTTTTGGGAAATGCAGCCCTTGTGGTTGCTTGGTGTTCTTTGTGGTTTCTAGGTAGTTGCCATTGTGTTCTCAGTGGCTTCTAGGGTGGTAGCTGGGGTGTTCGGTGTGGTTTCTAGGTAGTTGCTAGGGTGTTTTGGATGGTTGCTAGGATGTTCTATGTAGTTTCTAGCTGGTTGCTAGGATGTTCTGGGTGGTTTTTAGGTGGTTGCCTGGTGTTCTTGGTTTCTAGGTAGTTGACAGCGTATTCTCTTTGGTTTCTAGGATATTATGGGTGGTTGTTAGGGTGTTCTGGATGGTTTGTTGGTGATTGCTATGGTGTTCTGGGTGGTTGCTAGGGTCCTCTGTGTTGTTACTAGGTGGTTGCTTAGTGTTCTGGTGGTTGCTTGGTGTTCTTTGTGTTTTCTAGGTAGTTGCCATTGTTTTCTCAGTGGCTTCTGGGTGGTTGCTAGGATGTTCTCTGTAGTTTCTAGGTGGTTGCTAGGGTGTTCTGGGTGGTTTTTATGTGGTTGCTAGGTGTTCTTGGTTTCTATGTAGTTGATTGGGTGTTCTCTTTGGTTTCTAGGTGGTTGCTGGGGTATTCTGGGTGGTTGCTAAGATGTTCTCTGTAGTTTCTAGGTGGTTGCTACTAGGCTGTTCTGGGTGATTGCTAGGTGGTGTCTTACTAGCCTAAGTCAAAAGTGTCTTTTTCATAGTCTGTCCTTTGACATGGCTTGGAATCCTCCTTCAGGGCAAATCCATTCTGTAGGTTTTTTCCCCCATATATTTTATGATCTTTCAAGCAAGACTCACTAGTTTGTTTTCACAGTAAATGAAAACCTATACTCATTAGGCTGCACGATTTGAGATATAATTCATATTCGTAGCACAAACATTGCAGGACAAGTCATGTGGCAAAGTTTCATATTTAGTGTTAGGGATTTGAAAAACCCACTAAGCAATAGTAAGAAGGAGATTTAGCTTAGCAGACACTGCTAATTAAACAAAATTGCAAAAAAAACAAAAAATTAAACCGGCATAGTGACATTTCTGTGTGACGGTGTTTGTGTATTTGACTGTCTGGCAGGTAGAAGTGCGCTCAGAGGGATGTTTCTCTGTGTTGGTGTGTTTCTTGCTGGGATGTGGGAGGACTAATATGTTGACAGCTCCCCTGCTGTTAGCTTCAAAGTGCTGTGTCAGCCCACCACACCAGACATCATCACACTGTTTATCTCCATTTACCCAGAATGCCATGGAACCTAGCTACTGTGTGTATCTGGGGCTGCGAGTACATCTGCTTTGGTCCAGCAGCCAATTGCGACAGAGCTCAGGCCAGATGCTGAACTATTATTGGATGAAATATCGCCTCATTGCTGGATTGTGTCTCACGCTTCTAGGGATGGTGGTGCTAATTTCCAATTTGGATTTAGTTCTAGGTTTGCTCAGCTCAATTAGACTGTGTACTTGTAAAATATATCCATACTAGGGCTGTGCGATTTGGGGAAAATATCTAATTGCGATTTTAATTTTGCAAAGTCAAGCTTCAGCTTAATATTGTCAATAGTGTGCAGCACAGTATGGGTATCAGTACCCTGCTGAAAAAACAAAACAAAAAAAATAATAGAAACCATCACAGAAATTCTTATGGTTTCCATTAAAACAATTACAAAATTCCTTTTTGTAGTGTGTTTTGGGCATTATTCCAATAGGAATTACTGTTCTATTGTTTCCCATCTGCCAGTTTACATCCCACCAATAGAATCCATCAAACAATAGGAATTACTGTTGTTCTATTGGTTCCCATCTGCCAGATTACATATCACCAATATAATCCATCAAATACCAGTAGACACCATTATAGTTTACATTAAAGCCAATATAATTACAATTATAACCCTTAAATCCATAAAATGTTCTATTGTGTTTTGGGAGGGGTTCTATTTTTTATTTTATTTTTATTTTTTTCAGCAGGGAATATTATAATGGTATTACTACTTTTACAGAATTTACTTAATTACTGAGCAAATTAAAGTTATCTTTTTTGCTTGGTGTCTGTCATTTTGAAGCCGAAGTAATCTCATATTACATACGTTTATCTTTAGTATTAATTTGCCTAACTATCGATCTGACCCTGTAGACGCCATAATCACAAGCTATCTCTCTCTCCCGCTTTTTTATTTTTTTTTAAATGGTGGGCGTTTACGCAGTTGGCTAGAGCAGTGCTGATTGGGGAGAACGGAGGTGCGCTCACTCTATTGGTCTGTAAGGCTGCCACTCAAGGCTGGCAGTCATGCATTTTTAAGTATTTGGGATTTTAAGAACAGGTGGAAAATGTGCTGAATGTGTCATTTCATCCAAGTGAAATTATCAAAGCAGTTAGACTGAATTTACACTTGTTTTAAACGCGGAGCAAGGCGCGAGTTGACACAGGTTGCGCGCGTGCGTCAAGCCTCGTCCATATTGCCACATGCGCTCGTGGAGACTTGCGGTGCGGAGCCGCGCGCGAGTATAACCGAGCATTATGAGACAGGCTGCGTGTGTGCGGCAAGTTTAAACGGCTCCTCCGTGAGACGCGGCAGAGGAGCGAGTATGAGAAGCATTCAGAGACACAGGCTGTGTGTGCGCTCTTCTGAATTGGGAATAGCGAACATGCATGGTCTGTAAGGCTGCCACTCAAGGCTGGCAGTCATGCATATGCTCAGAGTAATATCTTATACAGTCTATGGTAATATCGCGTCCACATCGCAGGCTTTGCGATTAGCAAACCGCAACGTCTCAAATCGCGATTGCGATGCGATTTCGATTAATCGCACAGCCCTAATCCATACAGCACAAGCACTGGTTTATGCACAGCATGAGTTTTTGTTTAAGATAGAAAAACCTCCATTTCTTTAATGCTGTCTCTGACCTTTGGTGTAGATCGCAATTAAAACTATGGCTGTCGATTTAACACATTTATTTAGTGCAATTTGATTTACAATTAATACAAATAATCATGCCCCCTTTGATGTACATTCCATAATAAAGGATTTTCCTAACATCAGCGATGACATTTTTGAGAGTTCAAATTCAACACTTCCCACCTGCTATCTGGCCTACTTTACCAAAGTAGATTTACCAAAATCAACTCTTTTCTTTAGTTTTCTAGTTAAATAAATCTGTTTCCACTCCTTACATCCGGTGATGCTAAATTGTATCTATTAATATTATGGGCCTGTGCTAAAATGAACTGTGAACCATTTTATTAACTAGGATTAAAAACAAGGATTAATAAATTATGTAACAAATGTGGTGTTCATTGTTAGTGTTATCTAATTGGGCCTTATTGTAAAGTGTTATCCAAACATTGATATATGCAATTAATTGTGATTAATTAAACTGCATATTGTGCAGTTAATTTGATTATAATTTGACAGCCCTAGTTAAAACCAAGGAGCGATGAAAGATGTTTTTAAGACAGTCATTCAGTCAGTAGACAGACACACATACTGAATGCTGTCTAGCAGTCCTAATTCCCTTAGGGATCATGTGATAGACAGAGGAAAAAGTGGGCAAAGTTTGACAGCCATCTTTGTTGTGAATGGTTGTCAGCACTGAATGTCAGGTTACAAGCGAGTCTTATTTAGTTTAATTTCCTCCAGAGTACCGTGCCAGACCATCAGATGTATCTGAAATGTAATGAAAGTTCATGTGCCTACATTTTGAAGTTTTGTCCATATTGACACAGAAGATTAATACATCTATATTTTTCTGCACAAATTGTTCAAAACCTAACATAAGAATCTTGTGAGATCACAACTTTGATGATGGTCTCAAAGGGAGCATATTCTGTACTGTTTCATGTCATCATAGTGTAGGTTGTAAGAAGCTACAAAGCTGAGGATTGAGAGAAACGTCTGCGAAATTTTGTAGAGAGGAAAATCTATCTGGTGTCAGAGTGAAGATGAAAGAGGATATGAAGTGTTTTGATAAAGGGCAACAGCGATTCATGAGGGTGTGGTAGACAAACGCTACAAAAGCTACAAAAACATCAAGTTGGATGTGAGAAATTTTAAGAAACTATGTTTTGAGAAGCTTTGAAAGTGCACATAAAGTCCCTTTGAAATATGTTGTTTTTTGAAGCGATTTATGTATGCTTAAGTCAGCAGATATCAATAAAATACACCTCAGGCATCACGCCAAAGAACAACATTTGTGCTCCTATTTGCGCCCAAAAAATTCCTACAAAGCCCAAAATGGGTATATATAAACAAAAAAATATACTAGTTATAGTTTTTTCTAATTAATTCAAGCAGAAAATGTATAATATATGTTGTTTTATGCTAGAAAAATTCAACACCGTGAACAGATCCAGTCACCAGTGTCCGTTCCCTCAGAGGTCAAATGCAAATCAGACAATGATCCTCGCAAAGCATTATTGAACATGTACTGATTGAACAAACACCACAAACAAGTCAAATGCCCCCATTAGTGTTATCACAGGACAATCTTCAATAATCAATGTTTTGCACTGGTTAAGCATGGCATTTAGGGCCAGAACTACCGATAAATGTGTAAGAAAAACTATCAGTGATAATGGATTGTTATAAATTCATAATTCATAAAACAATAATATAATACATCATATGGTGAAGCACTTATTAATGTAATTCATGTAAAATATTGATTGAACCCTGGCTGACTTCTTTATTAGGGTTTGGATGGTAGCTTTTGGACTTGGGATACATTTGTTCTGTGTTTAAATGTAGTCATAAACACCCTACAATTTCAAATAGAAATTGATCTGTTGAGGTCTCTGTGCCCGAAACACTGACCACAGATCAATCGCAGTAGAGAAAAACAAGATTGCTACAAAGAGAATCTACACCGCTTTATGGATTTCTTAGTTTGTGTCTTGATCTTTTAAACATTCTGTTCCTAACCTTATCCTTATTCCCAGATGTTATTGCTCAGTGGTTGCTCATATATGTTTTAGAGGTAAATAAGTCTATATAGAGCTATATAAATATTACAGCATAACACTGATGACCTGAAATTTGATAAGAAATGTCATTGTCTTGCGATTGCAGACTTTGATATCTTGACAAATCTAAGCACAGCAAATCAGAAACTCTACACTCTAAAAAATGCTGGGTTGTTTCAACCCAACTTTGGGTCAAATATGGACTAACCCAACTTTTGGGTTAAAAATTTTATGTAAAAATGTAACCCAACGGTTGGGTTAGTCCATATTTGACCCAAAGTTGGGTTGAAACAATCCAGCATTTTTTAGAGTGTAGATGAGACATGAGAAACAGGAGATGTTGACAAAAAGTCTCCATTTATTGTTTAGGAGAAATTGAAATATTAAAGATCATTTGTGATGTTTTTTTTTCCTTTGGGTACTTATTCTTTGCAGCATGCATAATTACTATATCTTTGAATGGTTGCATCTTGTGTGTTTGAATGATATTCTGCAAGTGTGGACACAGAGGACTGAAAAACTACTCTGCATTGTAAATGATCCGCCTCCATCCCTCTTGGGGTGGTTGGTTCATCTTTCCAAAGCGTCCCTTTATCTTATCGTCCTTTATTGTACTTGTTTATTTTTAATGTGCCTGTGGGCTCTTTAGAGGCCATCTTCTATAAGAAATCCCTTCAGTGATTAAAGTGGATCATGAATAACACTACTGTTAGCCACACTGTAGATTTAGAAGAAGTCTCTCATGTGATCCAAAGGGACTTTCCATATGTATTTGGTGGTGGTATTTTTTTATACTTATTTTAAGTATTAAGTCTATAAAAAACTTAGTGCAAAACCTTTTGGGAGTGCAACAAATTCTGATGACTACTACATTTTGTCTTTTTCTGTCCTAAGATATGGTCATATTAGTGAAATTTCAGAGAAATGTTGGTAAATAAGGCCCATTGTCTATTGTCAGTAGTGTAGCAATGTTTAAGGTTGTATTCACACCTGTCATGTTTGGTTCGATTGAATCGAACTCAAGTTCGTTTCCCCTCTTGGTGCGGACCTTTTTGGCAGGTGTGAATACAGCAATCACATTCTGGTGCGGACCAAACAACCGTACCGAGACCCAGCTGAAGAGGTGGTCTCGGTCCACTTCCAAACGAACTCTGGTATGGTTCGTTTAAGGTGTGAATATGATCCGACCCAATTGCAGAAATCACGCTCAGAAACAGACAGCTCGCGCATATAGTTGATGTTATTTTCAATGGCTTAAATAACTTGTTTTTAAACCACAATGCTTAAAAACACATGCAAATGATGAGGTTTCGTGAGCATGGCGCACAGCAACGTGACGTGAGCGCGCTAAATAGGCTAAAGCTTGCCACAAAAATTACCATGACTATGTTAGGAGATATTTAATTATTTATTAATAAACTAGTGTTTTATGTGTCAGTGTCGCAAAGATGAAGTTGATGATCCTGACTCGCCATCTCATCATTGGACGCGCCTTTAGAAAGAATTGCATCTTTACGGATTACATAATAATAAGAGTTTTTGATTTGGATTTGAATTTGAATTATTTCGTTTTGTAGTCATTTAAAGCTTTCTATAGATATATTCATCAAGTCTGTAAGGAAAATATTCGCTGAGTTTTGGTGCATTTTTGTGAAGCCCTCCTGCTCAGGACCGAGACGGCAAGTGCATCCTATTTGTTTTCTTTATTTTACAAAAGCACAACGTTTTCTTGATATTGTGAGTGTACACAAATAAAAAAAGACCCTTTACAGTTCCGAACGATGTATTATTCTTACCTTTGTGAGCAAAAATGACGGCATATTTAATTTGTTTCCACTGATGTCCTGAAGCGCGCTTCAGCTTCCACTCTCTGCACAAACGATTGGATATGCACCTAATAGTGCACATTTATATAGGTTAAATGTTTAAACTAACATTGTGATATGCTTTAAGTATTTTATATCTGTAGATTTTATTTTCGGCAAGTCGTAATTACAACATCGTATGACATTGTCTCATATGATGCTCATAAGTTTCTTCATATTGCGTTAGTATCTGATAACACCAAATCATTAAAAGAATAAAAATTGCACTATGAAAGATCTCCATGATTAGCCTGTTTTTGCACTTCCTGTTTTCCCTGCTTGAGAATTTTTGTCCAATGAATGAATGACCTTAGCGCACGTGTGGTTTTGTTTACAATTTCTGGTTCACTTGCAAAAAAGGGCAGTGTGAAAGCGAACTGCACTAAACAAAAAAAAAATCATCATTGTATTTGGTCCGGACCAAAGCAAGTGAACTAGCGGACTTTCCTGGTGTGAATACACCCTAA
>NW_015636932.1:123175-129002 GCF_001515625.1 Sinocyclocheilus rhinocerous
TTTCCACTGATGTCCTGAAGCGCGCTTCAGCTTCCACTCTCTGCACAAACGATTGGATATGCACCTAATAGTGCACATTTATATAGGTTAAATGTTTAAACTAACATTGTGATATGCTTTAAGTATTTTATATCTGTAGATTTTATTTTCGGCAAGTCGTAATTACAACATCGTATGACATTGTCTCATATGATGCTCATAAGTTTCTTCATATTGCATTAGTATTTGATAACACCAAATTATTAAAAGAATAACAATTGCACTACGAAAGATCTCCATGATTAGCCTGTTTTTGCACTTCCTGTTTTTCCCTGCTTGAGAATTTCTGTCCAATGAATGGATGACCTTAGCACATGTGTGGTTTTGTTTTCAATTTCTGGTTCACTTGCAAAAAAGAGCAGTGTGAAAGCGAAACGCACCAAACAAAAAAAAAATCAACATTGTATTTGGTCCGAACCAAAGCAAGTGAACTAGCGGACTTTCCTGGTGTGAATACACCCTAAAGCACAGCTCATGCAGAAGTCCATTTCAAACCAAGCAACTTTCTTTTAGTCAACATGGCAACATTTGCTTTGACCCAATTGCATGGATTGTTATTGAAATGACTGTAATTAGTTGAACAAAGATAAATGTGACGACACATTTAGCTATTAAAGGGATAGTTCACCCAAAACTGGCCTACTTTACCAAAGTAAATCTTCAGAACACAAATTAAGATATTTTTGATGAAATCCGAGAGCTTTCTGTCCCTGCATAGACAGCAACGCAACTGACACGTTCCATGTCCAGAAAAGTAGTAAGGACATCATTAAAATAGTCCATGTGACATCAGTGGTTCAACCATAATGTTATGAAGCTACAAGAATACTTTTGTGTGCAAAAACCCCCAACCCCCAAGTCAATATGATGTTCAGAGAGCCCGGAAACCATATTGGCACCCCTGCTTGTGAATATGTGGGAAAGACTAACACGGAAGAGAAGAAATTGTTGAATAAAGTCATTATTTTTGTTTTTTTTGTACACAAAAATTATATTCTAGTAGCTTCATAACACTTAAATAAACACTTATTTAATGCAGTATTTGTTTCAAATGATTGTTGTTTCAAAACAGTATGTCTTTAGATTTTCTTTCCTACAGTTACAGCAAGGCTAAAACATTTGAGGCAAGACGATCCGGGAAGTCAATCCAAACATTTGCTAACTAGAATAAGTTTAGATGTCGTATGTGTCTGTGCATGATGGATGTGAAGCACATATGAGAAAATAAAACGAGCCGAACAGCGACGTCATTCACCAGATAGCCGTCTTAATATCCAGACTCTGTGTCTCACAGTTGCCCTGTCAGTTATAGCCACACACCAGCTCATCTTGTAAGAGGCACCACAGAGTAGGTGACAGTCTGTCAGTGTGTATCCACTCTCGCTGTCAGCCTCTCACTGAATCTGTTTATGGCTTGTTGTGCCTTACATCCACAGAGTCTCTCTCACACCACACTCTGCTACAGATTTTATTTTCCCTGAAGTCCCCTGTTAGTATTGGGATAGTTAATTAAATTGTGTGGTTTCTTTCCTACAGCTACAGATTGTTGTGCAAGGGTACTTGTGGAGCTAGTTAGCCTAGCAACATAATGCTAAATCCAAACAAATGTTTACTGAAATGAGTTTAAACGTTCAATGTGTGTATGTGTAGGATACATGTGGCACTTGTAGTTTACCATAAAGTTGCAACATAATGGAAGTATCCAGGTAAATTTCTTCCGTACTGTGAAGTACATCCGAGTGACAGAGATTATTGGAAAGGATAAATGTTCAATCCATCAGTTGCACTCAAATGTACTCAATTGTGGAGGGGTGGGGTTTGTGCTAAATGATTGGTCCGGCATACATCATGACCGAGAAGTCTGTTGATTCACCGAAAGATCCAGTTATGACTTTTTGAATAAAAATGTAAATAAAAAATGAATAAAAAGGAATCATACATGCATGAATTTTTCAAAATAAGATCTTAGTCTGTGTAAGCAAGCCTGTGTGGTATTTTCTCAAAGACCAGGTAATGCTAGTTTTAAATACAGCAAATGGTAAATATTACATAGCAGCAATAGCGCAGCATAGTTTGAGATCAGGGATTCAAAATTTCTCGCTTAAGTGTCTCTAGTGACAGCCAAACTCTCCTGTCTGCATACAATTCAGACTGTCACGCACAGAGTTGCCTATAAGTATTTTATGCAGGCTATGTACATGTACGTGGCTTTAAATATTTATTAGATATTCAAAGACGGCGTATTTGCTTAATGCAGAGAGTGTATGAATAAAGTATTATAGCATTCTATAACAAGAAACTAATGAAGATGGAGAATGAGAGCTCATGTGAAATCAGATGTTCTCAGCACTGTCAAAATAAAAGTCCCACTAACGACACTTACAAAACAAACCAAAACTTCAAAAAGGCTACAAACTATGACCAATGGTTTGACCAATATATTGCCAATGCTGGTATTATTGGACATTTATATTATTTCTATAATATTATTGGTATTATTGGCAATTATCAGTATTGACCTTTTAGTCGACCACTGGTCATATATTTATAGCATTTTATTTGTTCAAATAACTGATTATGATTGGCTGACATCTCTGCCTGTTTTAAAAAAAAAAACAAGGAATTTTCTGTTAAACCTATTTTAATTCACCATATTTGTTTTTACAAGTGTATTATATTTTGAGTGACTGGATCAGCCATTGGAGACACATTCGACCCATTTCCCTCTTAGTGAAGCGTCTGAGCTGTTCACCCACACAGTATCAAACCCACGAGTTCTCTCATCCTCCAGAATGACTTTTGTGTTAATCTCTGATGGCACATCCATCATCTACACACACATACTCATAGAGAAAAGAACCCACACTCATTCATACACCTACACATGTACCTTTTTATGTGCCATGCTTCGTGACACACTCTGCTCAAACTTTCCATTTCTGAACAGTTTCTAATGCCTCCATTTCTAATGCCTTAAATTTTAGATGCAAATTATTTGCCCAAGAGCTCTCCACTTGCTATTAAACGCTAATTCAATGTGCCTGACCTAGGCTAGGTTGTAGTTGTTTATATTTGTTGAGCAACAGAATTCAGCTGATGTCTGATCACAGCTGTGTGCATGTTGCTTATTCAGTCAGAATGTAGAATCTGAACTATCTGTAATATTAGTTTTAGAGATGCACCAATATTTATATTTTGGCTGATACTGAAAAACCGTCATGTTTTGGACGATATTGAAATTCTATAAAATTTTGTCAAATAAATAAATAATAAGAAGAAATAACTAAAACCTAAACAACATTATACTGTACAGTATTAAAATGGATATTTATTTTTAGATTTGCTAAAGACATTTAACAGTGTTATGAATTTTTGTTTTTAAAGATGAACTTTGAGGACACACAATTAAATAAACAATATTGGGTCGTTAGCAATTAAAAAAAATATTTTCCAATAACTGATATTGGCCAAACTAACTATATTAATCTATAATAACTATATACATCAGTATATTAGTATCAGTGATACTCGCCTTCGGTCATAAAAAAGATGTCCTCAAACAAATATTACAAATATACTGTCTTTATGTTGTTTCTACATTAATTTGAAGATTGAATGTGAAATTATTGCAACATAAAAGTATATTTAAAAACTTTAATGTTAGGTGGGATTAATCGCGATTAATCACGATAAATTTCTAAAAAAAATTGTGATTAGTTTATTTCTTTTAATTGATCGACAGCACTAATATAATAAAATACTTTTATTTTGATAAAGTTTGTGATGAGTTTTATGAAGGGACATCATTTTAAGAGGCCCTTTGGCTTTGTGTGCTGTTAGAGACTCTGACTCTGAACCAGAGGAAGAGGCGGCGGGTTTTGTCGCCTTCCTCGTGGGAGACGTGAAAGGCATGCTGGGAAGGTAATGCACTTTTAATGGCCTGGTGCAGAGCCCTGCAGCTGTGACGGCCCATGTAGCTGCGGCTCTGATTGATTACACGTCTCCCGGGGGCCGGGGAGAGTGATGCAGCAGCTGCAATTCATCGTGCCATCAGGGCTGCTGGAGAACCAGTCGTGATTCAGCAGAACACCGTCCACACTGGTACCCACACAGTGCTGCTCGTAGGGGAGGTGTTATTGTCTAGCCTGCTGATGATTCATTTTTACATATATTAATTTTTAATCTCATGACATGGATAGGAACATGGCGCTTTTATTGAATCAGGTCAGCAAAGGCACTGAATACTGATGATGCAGAAGATTGTTATGTGGTCATAGTTTTACTCATTGGTTTTCATACCTGATGCTCATCAAACTCTACGTCCTTATGACATGGAAACATGATTAGATGTGAATTATGTTATTATCAGGTCATAAGATTATTGTAAGATGTGAATATACACACATTACCATTACCATTAAAAAAGAAATGAATATTTTTATTCAGCGAGAAAAATACTTTTATTTCAAATTAACAGTTTTTTTCATGTGTTTTTAATGAGTTTTTGAACTTTGTTTATTAAAGAAACCTGAAAAAATACTTCCACAAACATTTTAAGCAGCACAATTGTATTCAATATCGATAATAATAAGAAATGTTTCTTGAGCACCAAATCACATTAGAATGATTTCTCAAGGATCATGTGACACTGGAGACTGGAGTAATGACACAGGAATATATTACATTTTAAAATAAATCCTAAATGGAAAAAAAAAACAAAAAACAGATGTTTTAAATTGCAATATATTTCACATTATTGGTTTTTACTGTATTTTTGATCAAATAAATGCAGCCTTAGTGACAGGAATATATTACATTTTAAAATAAATCTTAAACGGAAAAAAAAACAAAACAGATGTTTTAAATTGCAATATATTTCACATTATTGGTTTTTACTGTATTTTTGATCAAATAAATGCAGCCTTAGTGAGCATAAGAGATTTCTTTCAAAATGTTTATATTTGTATTGGATGGTTACTCTTTAAAAACACTAATAATTTCATAAAACTGTTAAATGTAATGTTTTGCGAATTTAAAAAGAAATGTTTTAATGAAAATAAAAACTTTTTCATACTTTACATTGTAGTGTTCTGAGGCCTAAATTCACTTGTAGCATTTAAACTATTTTTTAAATGTATTTAGACAAAAGGTATAGAAAATGCAATCCATGAAAATAATTATCAGCTTATCATATGTACAAGAGTTTTAATATCAGTGCATCCCTAGTTTGGAAAACATTTTTGCATCCTAGTTTAAAGGAATTATCTTCATGGACTGGGGAAAGAGTATATGAAAAGTTCAAGAAAAACTTCATTTATTTTATAGTATGCCTTTTTAAGAATATGAAAAATTATTTTAGACGTATTTAGACCAATCTTGTTATTGGTAATATATTCTCTTGCATTAGGGAGGCAATTCAGTCATTTTTCATGACCTTTTCTCATGGAATGAGAGCTAGGGTATGACACATGATGACAGCATAATTAAATGCCAAACATCTGTTTGAATATGTTCTGAGAGGTCACTGCTGGGTTATCAGTGATACTGGAGCTTGTGTGACATTCCACATGCTTGATTGCTCGGAACACACTCGGAAACAGGAAACACATGTGCAGGCGCTCTGAGTCTCTACATACCTTATCAGTGCTGCATGCTAATCACCATCAGAGAAACAGTCCAGTTCTCCCTCTTCAGGCATCGTTTTAACCCTCTTGGGATACTTTAAACCTCATCCCGAAGTTAGTTTAATTATAACAGAATGTTTTTTTTTTAGAGATTTATTTTTTGG
>NW_015636932.1:136614-160838 GCF_001515625.1 Sinocyclocheilus rhinocerous
AGGGGCCTTTGGCTTTGTGTTCTGTTAGAGACTGACTCGTGGGAGACGTGAAAGGCATGCTGGGAAGGTAATGCACTTTTAATGGCCTGGTGCAGAGCCCTGCAGCTGTGACGGCCCATGTAGCTGCGGCTCTGATTGATTACACGTCTCCCGGGGGCCGGGGAGAGTGATGCAGCAGCTGCAATTCATCGTGCCATCAGGGCTGCTGGAGAACCAGTCGTGATTCAGCAGAACACCGTCCACACTGGTACCCACACAGTGCTGCTCGTAGGGGAGGTGTTATTGTCTAGCCTGCTGATGATTCATTTTTACATATATTAATTTTTAATCTCATGACATGGATAGGAACATGGCGCTTTTATTGAATCAGGTCAGCAAAGGCACTGAATACTGATGATGCAGAAGATTGTTATGTGGTCATAGTTTTACTCATTGGTTTTCATACCTGATGCTCATCAAACTCTACGTCCTTATGACATGGAGACATGATCAGATGTGAATTATGTTATTATCAGGTCATAAGATTATTGTAAGATGTGAATATACACACATTACCATTACCATTAAAAAAGAAATGAATATTTTTATTCAGCGAGAAAAATACTTTTATTTCAAATTAACAGTTTTTTTCATGTGTTTTTAATGAGTTTTTGAACTTTGTTTATTAAAGAAACCTGAAAAAATACTTCCACAAACATTTTAAGCAGCACAATTGTATTCAATATCGATAATAATAAGAAATGTTTCTTGAGCACCAAATCACATTAGAATGATTTCTCAAGGATCATGTGACACTGGAGACTGGAGTAATGACACAGGAATATATTACATTTTAAAATAAATCCTAAATGGAAAAAAAAAACAAAAAACAGATGTTTTAAATTGCAATATATTTCACATTATTGGTTTTTACTGTATTTTTGATCAAATAAATGCAGCCTTAGTGAGCATAAGAGATTTCTTTCAAAATGTTTATATTTGTATTGGATGGTTACTCTTTAAAAACACTAATAATTTCATAAAACTGTTAAATGTAATGTTTTGCGAATTTAAAAAGAAATGTTTTAATGAAAATAAAAACTTTTTCATACTTTACATTGTAGTGTTCTGAGGCCTAAATTCACTTGTAGCATTTAAACTATTTTTTAAATTTATTTAGACAAAAGGTATAGAAAATGCAATCCATGAAAATAATTATCAGCTTATCATATGTACAAGAGTTTTAATATCAGTGCATCCCTAGTTTGGAAAACATTTTTGCATCCTAGTTTAAAGGAATTATCTTCATGGACTGGGGAAAGAGTATATGAAAAGTTCAAGAAAAACTTCATTTATTTTATAGTATGCCTTTTTAAGAATATGAAAAATTATTTTAGACGTATTTAGACCAATCTTGTTATTGGTAATATATTCTCTTGCATTAGGGAGGCAATTCAGTCATTTTTCATGACCTTTTCTCATGGAATGAGAGCTAGGGTATGACACATGATGACAGCATAATTAAATGCCAAACATCTGTTTGAATATGTTCTGAGAGGTCACTGCTGGGTTATCAGTGATACTGGAGCTTGTGTGACATTCCACATGCTTGATTGCTCGGAACACACTCGGAAACAGGAAACACATGTGCAGGCGCTCTGAGTCTCTACATACCTTATCAGTGCTGCATGCTAATCACCATCAGAGAAACAGTCCAGTTCTCCCTCTTCAGGCATCGTTTTAACCCTCTTGGGATACTTTAAACCTCATCCCGAAGTTAGTTTAATTATAACAGAATGTTTTTTTTTTAGAGATTTATTTTTTGGTGTTTTTGCCTTTTATTGATAGGATAGTAGTGAGACAGGAAGCGAAGTGGGAGAGAGGGGGAATGGGATCGGGAAAGGTCCATGAGCCGGGACTCGAACACGGGACGCCCGAAGCGCAATGGCGCTACATGTCGACGCGCTGCCCACGAGGCTATCGGCGACGACTATAACAGAATGTTTTCAAGATGATTTTACTCTGTTCGATTATTTCTAGCTAGAAGAATAAGCATTTACATACAGTACTTGTGTAAGGTAGCCTGTGTTTGGGGCTAAACTGGCCTTTATTCACTCGACTGGAATTATAATTATATAAAGTTTCAAACAGGCTATAAATATTTTCTTTAACAGAAAAAATTAACACCAGCTGCTGTTATCTAATATCGATTATGTCTGTAATTGTTTTATTTTCAGTATTTGCAAACAGCATTTTCAGGAGCTCAGATAAAATGCAAATCTGTGAATTGCTCCTGTGTCTTTCTTAAAGTAGCAACACAGTCTTATCTTAGACACACAGGACCTTGTTAGCTTCTGCAGAAGCCCAGAGGAAATGATGTCATGTAATACACGGCGAATGTGAGAGTGGTCCAGGTTTAATTGGATTAATGAGTCCTTGTAAACGAATTAGTGAGTGAGTGCAGTCAATATTCCCAGTCAATCAACTTGACTATAGTGAACAAGATACCATGAGAGAGTCGCTTTGACCTCACAGAGAACAAGCACATACTGTAATTGAGTTTGCAAATGCTCTCATGACTTCATGTACTGTGTTGTACAGTTAAATTAACATGAAATCAAACTTGACCCTCTTTATTTTCTCAATTATGTCATTATGCTCAAGTCACTAGCGCATGTTATTATAAAGAAAAAAAAATCTTTGTTTTCATAATATTTCTTAGAAATATAATAACTTTCCCACCACGGAAACCACTTTTGTACTGATGTGTAGGCAAGGGAAGGAAATATAATATTAACTTATTTCAAAGTCAAATTTTCCAGATCCAATTAAATACCGAGTGATAAGGATGACTTATTTCATTTCCTCCTGGATAATAAGTGAAATCTGTAACAAATACTGTTTCGTGTTGTCTTCATTTGTAGCAAATTATATTCATGTTTCCTGTAAAGACCTGATTTATTACCTGGAAAATGTACATTTACATTTATGCAGATGCTTAAATCAACGCACTAAAATTGCATTGAAGTTATGCATTTTATAACTTCCCTGGAAAGTGAACATGTGACATGGTTGTTATTACTACAATGCTCTATTGTTTTTGTTTTGGGTAATTTATTCAAGGAATATTCAACTTACACGTTGCCACATTGAGTTATGAAAAGCAAAATAAGTTTTTCTTTAAAATCAAAATCAAAAGGTCAAAGTTATTGACACTGGAATTGTTAGATGTTTTCTTCAGTAGTCAGTCTTTAATTTAATTTAATCATGTCACTCAATATACACTACTATTCAAAAGTGTTTTTATGTTTTTAAAATAAGTCTCTTATATGCTCACCCTGGTTACATTTATTTGATGAATTAGTATTACAGTAAAATCAATAATATTGTGAAACATTCTTGTATTATTACAGGAACTGTTTTTTATTTATTTTAATATATTGTAAAATTTCCATTACTCCAGTCTTCAATGTCACATGATCCTTCAGAAATCATTCATACACCGATTTGGTGCTCAAGAAACATTTCTTATTATCAGTGTTGTGCTGCTTAAAGAAGTAGTTCACTTTCAGAATGAAAAATTCCTTATAATTTACCAGAGGTAGAGAGTAGTGAAGTATTTTTACTTTACTCAAGTAAATTTAAAAAGTATCTGTAGTTTATCAGAGTGTTTTTCTTTGGAAAACTTGACTTCACTACATTCCAAAGCATAATGTCATACTTTTTACTGCACTACATTTCATAAATTAAAGTTGTTGTGTTTTTTTTTACCTTTAATACTTAAGAACATTTAAAAATGTAGTACTTTCTTGTACTCAAGTAAATCTTTGAATTACTTTTACTTGAAGTAAGTAAAAAGTAAAGTAAGAAAGTAATAGATTTCTAATGTAATTAAATATTAAATGATATTTAATATGAAACGTACTAGTGCAGTGAAAAGTACAATATTATGCTTTGAATTAAAGTTTTCTAAAGAAAAACACTGATAAATTACTGACACTTCAAAAGTACTTTGACAGCAGAGTAAAAATACTTCACTACTGTCCACCCCCATGTCATCCAAAATGTTTGTGTCTTTCTTTCTTCAGTCGAAAAGAAATTACGTTTTTTGAGAAAAACATTGCAGGAATTTTCTCCATATAGTGGATTTCAGTGGTGCCCAATGGGCCGAAGGTCCAAATTGCATTTTAACAGCTTCAACACGATGCCAGCCGAGGAATTAGTGTCTTATCTAATTAAATGATTGGTCATTTTCTTAAAAAAAAAAAAAGTATATACTTTTTAACCACAAATGCTCATCTTGCACTCTACGCATTGCGTAGTCACATTGGAAAAGTCACGCGTGGTTAGTTCTTCTTCTGTGTACTTCGGTTAAAAAACTCCATCTCATTTTCTCCTCCAACTTCACAATTGCCCGACATCATTGTTTTACCTTTTTTTTTTGTACAGTGCATTTGAGTTTCTTTGCACGTTCACTTAATTTCTTTTCGACTGAAGACATGAACATCTTGGATGTCATGGGGGTGAGTAAATTATTAGGACATTTTCATTCTGGAAGTGAACTTCTCCTTTAACATTTGAATATAACATAAACAGAAACTTCAAAACAACACCATTTATTTGCAATAGAAACCTTTTGTAACATTATAAATGTCTTCACTGTCACTTTTGATCAATTTAATGTTTCCTTGCTCAGTCCAAATTCCTTTAATAAAAAATGTCCAATTGGCAAGCCATTTTATTTAGTCACCAAAGCCATTTCTACTAACAAATGACATTTGGTGAGAATAAATTTTAGACACTTTAGGCTACATTATTTAAGTACTGTGGTATATACAATGTAAAAAAAAACAAGGTATTGTCAGTAAACCATAGTAAAAGAAAAAATTAATTGCATTCGCACAGTACCATTTCCTAAAACCAGTAATTACAGTGGCACTTTTTTTTGTGGAAAAACCTTCAATATAAAAGTAGAAATCATGTTTTGAATATATCTTTGCTTCACAAACCTTTATTTAAGCTTCAAAATTGATGAGTTACCCTCAAGCAGACGTGCCAATTTCTCCGCCTCCAGCTTTGGGAGTCTAACTGTGAAATAGAGACAAACATAAAGGTAGAAGCGTTCTTATTCCTGTCGGTGGTGGCCTGAGGGGATCCATTGACAGCTTTATTTCACTACACCATCTTAGCCGACCTTGGCTCATCTCAAAGCCCTTGTCCCTCCAGACAGACAATTTAGAGGTACGTCGGCAAACCGTCATCATTACCGTAAACCAAACATCATCTTCGGAAAGGAGGGGCTGTTTTCTCAGTCTGTTGGCTCAAGGGCTCAAAGCACACGTGGCTAATATTTCTACGTCAAGTTTGATTTTCTCTGTGTTGTTCTCACAGTTGTCCCTGTGACGAGATTTGAATATAATTTTCTCTTAGGGTTGCTATGGTGACTGAAGCAGGGTCTCTGCGTGTGCCAGTTGCCATGCAGTGGTTTGTTAGAAAAGAAGTACAAATGCCACTGCATGCTATCTAAAATTTACACAGAGCTGCATCTCGGTCAGTTTGCCTTATTTTCAGGATTTACTCGTTTGGCCCACACGTTCATTTCATGGCCTCTCGATTTGTCTTGTGCTTGTAGTTTTTACTCTACTGACCTCATCGCTGTTGTTAAAAAAGGCCTCGGATCTCTTGTCCTCCCGGTGCAGGTGGGCATGACTCACAAATGGACTTTCTTCCTACACAAACTCACACACACGCTTGCATTTACTGGAAAAGCGTGTCGTGAATCACAGATATTCTCACAGGTGCCTTGATGACGTTGCAGAGACTACTGAGCGCACACACTAAAGAAAAAAAAAACTGTTTGGGTCTATTGATTGAGATGTCATGATCTGTATTGATTGAGAAGTCAGGAAGCTCAACGGTTGAATTTTTTCGGCTGGCTGTGTTGAACAGTAATGAGATGAACATAATGAGCAACAGGTTAATAACCTCTCGTCTATTGTACAGGCTGTTATAATAGATAGATAATAATTTGCCCCTGGTTGTGAATTGCATTGAGAAGTGATGCAGTTTGATAGGTGAAAGTTACAAAATAATAATAATTATACTGAATGTGCACTATACTTTGAATCTTAAAAGTATATTTAAAAAAAAATTTACTTGCAGATAAGGTAATGTTAATGAAATAAAATGCCACTTACTGTAAGTATACTTAAAGAGATTAAAATTCCTTGACTGTTTCTTTACAAGTGCACTCTGTAATGATAATCAAAAATAATACAATTTTATTTTAAAGTACATTTTGGAATTACTGTTTTATGTTTTGTTGTACTTTAAAGAAGTACACTTATTAAAACACACTGTAGTGTGTTATTCGATATTACATTTACCATAAATGTTTGTCTGCACATTTGGAAATACACGTTAACTATATTTCAATAGAAGTAATTATGAAATTACATGAGATGTACTTGCGTCCCACTTAAGTCAGCCCTGTAAATTTGCTTTAATACAGATTTAAACTATAATACATTTTCATTTAATTGCAATTAACATGCAGTTAAGTGTTTAAAACTTTACATTCAGTTCGCACTTATGA
Organism: Sinocyclocheilus rhinocerous; assembly: GCF_001515625.1. Taxonomy (NCBI): domain Eukaryota; kingdom Metazoa; phylum Chordata; class Actinopteri; order Cypriniformes; family Cyprinidae; genus Sinocyclocheilus; species Sinocyclocheilus rhinocerous. The sequence continues at coordinate 143,189 of NW_015636932.1, forward strand.
AGTATATTATTTCCATTCTAAGTTAAATGTATCAAAAAGTAGAATTTGTGAAAACGGTTTTACCGCACAAAAAGGTGTTTAGTAAATTTGCCCTTTTGCCAAGATAATTTTTTTTAATGTAGAGTCATCTTTCAGCCATCTTTCAAAGTGCTGTGCGATCGCCTAAATATGAGATACTGACAATGAAAACTGCTCAAACACAGTTTTATTGTATAAAACAAAAGTTTTATACAAATTCTGAATGGATTATAGAAAGCACACAAAGAGCACTCCCTTTATAATCAGTAAAAAGCTGTCTCTTAGTTTATTACGATCTCATGAAGTTTTGTTATACTTATGAGAGAATTCACGAGCTTGTAAAACTCAGCAATGGACAAAACCTCTGGTGTTTTGAGAGGTGAGTGGATTCTAGCTTAAACGCATCTGATTGGCAATTGCGATCAAGAAATCAACAGATATGTCTGTTAATGGCTACATTGCTCAACACTGCAAAAACACGATGTAAAAAGAAACCTTGTGATGTTCTCCAGAGCACATCACAAATATTCACTGGATATTGTTTGCCGGAGTTTTCCCCGTGGGTACTCGAAGTGCTGTTTTTTTGACTTAGCTGCTTGTCATATAAATTTAGATTTAATATTTGCTTAGAATTATTCCTGCAGCCTACAAAATCAGTACTGACAAGTTAAAAAGCATTGATCAAAAGCTATTTAGATTTAGATTGGTTTCTACTTGAAAAACGGCTCGATTTGATCCGGTGCTTATCTGAAAGACAGTCAGCTCTTAATGAAAAGAGTATGGAAAGGGATCAATGCTGCTCAGTGTATCACGGTCAATGTGGTTGTGCTGGCGAGACTTTTAGATTAGCATGTGATTCAGACTTCCCCTCACCCAAGGGGGCTCAACTCTAATTTCACATACTTTATCGACTTAATATGTCTTGTGCGGTGGGATGCGTTTCCATCACAGTACCCCAAGGACAAGATGAGAGAGTGACAATTTTGACACCTTGACAATCACACACAGAAAAGCACACACACATTCATAGACACTTATCTCTTGAGAGAAATGTGTCCGTGTCCATTTGCATTTAGCAGTGTGACAGTTTCCTGAGACTGTGAAAGTGTCGGCTCATGTCAAATGCCTGAACACAGGGGAATAACGCTGGAATTTTAATGACAGGTCATATAAATTTTAGCCTACCTGATTTATTATTTTCAGAGCTAAACTATTTATGTATTAAAACTAAAGTGTTTAATTATCATTTTGGTGTTCAGAAATTGACTTTTATCGTTTGGGAGAACAGACAATCAACAGATATGGCTGAGCTAATGTTGCTGTGTTGGGCTGGTTCCCTTACATGTAAAAATCATGACCCTATTTAATTAAAAATACCCAAGTTCATTATGTTATTAAAGTTCATTAAAAGTTCAGGAATGCAATAGCCTGATAATCAGATTATGATTAACCCCCGACTATCCTTTGTCCTGTAGAGAACCATGAGCACTGTGGAGGAGGAGCCGGACCACATGATACCATGAAGAGAAGCCTGCAGGTCCTGAGTAAGTCTCACGTTAATAAAGTCTTTTAATACTGATAGTGTTTTTTAAAGCTCTGTTTTGTCATGGTGGTTTACAAAGGACCCTACTGTCCCATGTAATAATAATAATATAATTACAAAACATTTTAGGGCTGTAAAAGTTGACATGTTAACCACTGTTATTTTCTTATCATTGATTTACTATTAATAATAATTATGTTGTATTTTAATTTAACTTTGGATTATTTTATGTACTTTTGTCAATTTTAGTATTATTATTAAATGTATGTATAGTTTTTATTAATTTTTATTAATTAGCTTTAGTTTATTTAGTTTTAGTTATTTTAGTACTTTAAGTTAAACTAAACAAAAATGAGAAATGTCACCTTGGCAGCTGGCTGAAATAAAAATATACATTTACATTAATAACATTACATTAATATACATTACAAAAATACATTTAAATTTTTATATTTAATTTTAAGTTAATGTTTTCAAGTATTTATTTTTTATTTATTTATTTAGTCATTTAGCAGACGCTTTTATCCAAAGCGACTTACAAATGAGGACAATAAAAGCAGTCAAAACTAACAAAAGCAACAAGACAAGTCTTGGTTAGCCTAACGCAGTACACGTAGCAAGGTGTGTGTGTATATATATATATATATATATATACACATATACATATATATATATATATATATATATATATCTCACAAAGAGTATTTCTTTACACTGTTTTGCTGGCGCTTGAACACACTTTCCTGTTTATCACAACAAATGGCCAAGCAAAGCGCACGACACTGACAAGGTACGCGATACAGTACGAGACCAAACGCAGTTTTTTTTTTAACAAAGTAAAAAAATATGCATATGGTTTTAGTTTTAGTTGCAATATTATTGTGACATTCTGCATTCTAAAGACTCACATTTATTGTGGAAACAAAAAGATATAACACATTTTCACTGAATACAGCTTACATTACTTATTTTTCTTACACAGTATTAAAAAAGTATATTGTACATAACAGCCGTTGTAGTTTCTGTGGGTCGGTCAGCATGTTTTTTGATTAAGTTGATTAACCAAGAAAATCTTGCTAATTAAACCAGTTTAAAACCCTTGTTGGGACACCAGCACACCTTCTGCCCATCCCAGCTGTACTGTCTTGGTCTTTTATTTTGTCTCTTTACTCAGAACACTTGCAGAACATTAGTATTGGCGACACACTCTTGATGTCAGTCTGGCTGAGATCCAACATTAAAGTGTGAAATGTATCAGGAACATGAGGTCGGATGGAGAAGGCTTCCTCCATTTGTAGAACAACTTTAAAAAGAAATTTCATCACAGCAAATTCTGTTAGATGTCATGCTCAGAAAAATCCAACACGAGTGTTAACAAAACCTCAGTCAAAAAGTTTCAGTGAAATATACTTTTCAGGCTCAGGTATATTTTAGCCATTCGTTCAAACTGATGTCAATGGAGAAAAAAAAAATTGTCTGGGAAGAAAACTGTTTTCAGTGCTTGGAAAGATTCAGGTCATTTTTCTATATGAATGTTCAGAGTGTTTCCCAGCTGAGCCCTTTATGACCTGAGGGCTGTAAGGACAATGTGGTTCTGGTGTCTCTGTAGGTGGCTTTAAAATAAGTCTATATACTGTATGTGAAGTGTTTAGTAATCATAAGAATTCATATGTAAAGTATAAATACATGTACATTAGGGCTGCACGATAAATCGCATGCAATATTTAACGTGCATCGTTAATTAAATATTTTCAACGCCATCGTGTTTTTTAATGCATTTACCTAATTTGACATGTTTTATCTGATTTATTGTGCAGTATTCAACTATTTTTTTTAAATAAATTAATACTTTTATTTAGCAAGGATGCATTAAATGACAGTAAAGACATTTACAATGTTACAAAATATTTCTATTTCAAATAAATGCCGTTCTTTTGAACTTTATATCTGTCAAAGTATCAAGAAAAATGCAGCACAACTGTTTTCAAAATCATTAATTATTAAATGTTTCTTGAGCACAGCATATTAGAATGATTTCTGCAGAATCATGTGATACTGAAGACTATGACTAGGAAAATTCAGCTTTGCTGTCTCAGGAATAAATTACATTTTAAAATATATTAAAATCAAAATCAGTTATCTGTAATATGGTTTGCTATAAATAATATATAAATATAAATTGCTATAAATAACACGTAAAACAAACAGGGTTCGGCTAATATATGTTTCTGTTGATAAATGCACATTCTGGCTTCCCAATACATTACAACAACAGCGATGGAAAAAAAAAAAAAAAGTGGACAAACCATTCACTCTTGTTCAATGCGAATGCCGTATGCTGGAATATGAGCACGTATTCCGTCATCACCCGGGTGCTGATAGCGCGAGCGCGCACAGGTGAGACCTGAACAGCACACGCTGATATCTGTGTTTAAGCTAAACTCGTTTAAGCTTTGCCAGTTTAAACATTTATCCCCTTATACACATTGCATTTAAGTTGGCAGTTTCCTGCCAAAGCAACTTGCCGCAGAAATTAATAAGGACCTTGCCAAACCTGCCTGTTAATTAGTTAGTTATGTAACAAGAGCAGTACATGAGTCATAGTTAGTTTTGGAACTAAATAGTACTGATAACAAGATAAATTTTCTTTGTTTCACTGTCAGTTTGTTTGTGTCTTTCGTGTCTATCTGTTCATCAGCTCATCTGTAGAGATGGCACCATTTGTTTAAAGTAAACTGAATTTAGCTGATGGCTTTCTCATGAAGTTATGGTGTGATTGCTGTTCTCCCTGAAGTGCAGATGGCATTGTGAGGCTGTTTGAATAAAATGGCTTTTGCCAAATAACATCCTAAACTGGAATTCAAAAGGATTGCTCCTTCAAAAGTCCCAAAGGCAGAATGTTTCACTGCAACGGCCATTATTTCATTGTCACAACTATTTTGAGCAGCAGTAGCCCAGTGACATTACTTATGTGCTAAGAATTTCCTGTTTAAAGTGTTTACTTCCTGTGCAGCCAAAGTAATTTGTTAGTGCCCCAGTAAATGACAGACTTGATGTATTCGGTAAACAAATTGATTCCTTCAGTGCCAAGTGCATCTCGCTTGTCCGCACTCCTGATTGGATAAACATCTGAAAGTTCAGAGGCATTACAGAGGACCAACGCAACCTAAATCACACAAACAGGAAGCTATTATCAGAGGGTGTTATGGTTCCCGCCTTATCTATGAGCTCACATCTGCACCACCCTGCCCCTCCCTCAACACAGGAAGTGTCCAAAGCGGCCCACAATCCTCTGGAGGATCCCTAACTTTAAAGACCACGGCTCCCAAAGAGACACCAGTGGAATTTATTCATTGGTTGGATTCATTTTTTTGGTTTTGTTCACATTTATAGCTTAAAATAATGCTTTGTGTGACTGTCAAAGAGCGATTTTATTTAGCGTCTCACACTGTTAGCATGTCAACAGCTAAAATGTGAAAAGAGACTTTGGCAGATTTTTTTTTTTCTTAGTCAGAGAGATTTTGTAGTTTTAGATCATGTTGTCTCTGTTTAAACCTGGTATTCCAGTTAAACCTGATCAGATCACAAGTGGTCAACAGAGACAGATTGCCATCAGTACATCTGGTATTTACATGCATCTCAGATGTGTTCTGTCAATATATCAGCTTGGTACAGATTCTAATATTATAATATCAAAACCTCATTAAAAGGCTACAATTCTGGGGAGATTTTTTTTTTTTTTTAAACATCTTTTATCATTATTTACTAGGAAAAATGCAGTGAAGCAGTTTATGTTTGTTTTGAAACAGGAAGTGACATCATAGAGAGGTCCCCAGCAGACACTCATGTGTGTCAAGATCAGTACATCTCTTAAAATATCGGTTCATTTCGCAAGGCACAGTTTGTTCAGGTTGTAAAATGACATATTTATTGATATTGATATGCATAATGGGGTAACACTTTATTTTAAGGTGTCCTTGTTACACATGTAACATGTAACATTACTATTATAATAACAATACATTATGCATAATTACATGCAAGTAACCCTAAGACAAACCCTAATCCTATAGTAAGGACATTTAGTTAATTAAAATCACTCATTACTTAAATGTATAATGCACTGTAACAAGGACACCTTAAAATAAAGTCTAACGCATAGAGGTATTTATGAATAAATAATGCATGTCATTTGTTAAAAAATACTTCAAAAATCACTACCGTTCACAAAATGAATGTTTTGAAGTCTCTTATGCTCACCAAGGCTGCAATTATTTAATCAAAAATACAGTAAAAATGATATTGTTCATTTGTTCAATAATGTCATTTGTTAAAAAATACTTCAAAAATCACTACCGTTCACAAAATGAATGTTTTGAAGTCTCTTATGCTCACCAAGGCTGCAATTATTTAATCAAAAATACAGTAAAAATGATATTGTGAAATATTATTGTTATTCTTTAATATATTTTAAAATGGCAAAGTTGAATTTTCCTCAGTCATTACTCCAGTCTTCACTGTTACATGAATCCAGAAATCATTCTAATATGATTTGGTGCTCAGGAAGCTTTTCAGTGTTGAAAACTGTTGTGTTGCTTATGATTTATTTTTGGAATTCTTTGATAAATATAAAGTACAAAAGAAAAGCATCTATTTGAAATTGAAATCCTTTGTAACTTTATAAATGTCTTTACTGTATTTTTTTCACAAATTGATTTAATGCCTCCTTGCTGAATAAATTTATTTATTTATTTTTTATTTTATTTTACTCTTCCCTTATACGGATGTTAGCGCCAGGTGTAATCTTGTCTCAGAAGGTTTCTGCATCTTATGTAATAGCTTGTTAGACTTTTGTCTCAAGGCTAAAGTTGTAGCCCACTGCAGAATACTAATTTTAGCTGGTGTCCCGGACCAATTAATGTGACAGAGATTAAACACACAATTATGGAATTCTGAGGGGTCAAGGGAGGATTTAAAGGTTCATTACCAAAAGAACAGTGTTTACATCTTTACAGTGTTTACATGGAAACCGCCAGACTTGCCAGTTATTGAGTATCTCAGCAAAGCACTGTGCTAATCAATGCTTTGGCTAAACACCCAGAATAGCCCTTTTCCCTGCACATTCCTTTTGCATTTTCTGCTTGACTCAGTGCCTAGTTTATTACCGTTGAACCAGTGTTTAGTATGTGGTTCTCGCTACAGGGAAGCTTGTTCAATTTTCCACTGGGTGCTCATCATGTGGAGTGGACACGTCTCTGCTCTGCTGCATGTGTGCACCCAGCAAAGCAGTAATGCTGATGTCTGCTACTGTGTCCTATTTTCGGATGTTCCTTAGATTGGAATGGGCCTTGTGTGCAGTAGTGAACTGGAACTCATTTAAAGCTTCTGCCACACATGCAGATTTCCATTCTTCTGTGTACTGTAGAACGTCACATGGCTGTGCAAAGCACCACAAAAGATTAGATGGCCAAAACCAGCAAGTATAGAATGTTGTAGAATTGATTACCATCCTGACAGACATCCACAAATCTGTGTTCCACCAAGAGATTGGTGGACATCCTGGTTTGATTGATTAGGCCTTTTTGGATGCTTAGTTGAGAAAAGATTTATACACAAATACACTACAACACAAATATATAATATTTTATATAACTTAATATATTTTAATATATACACCATAATATATGCTCCAGCATTCTGCGGATGCATACAAATATACTTTATACAAAGATTCAAAATGAGACATACAAAAAATATACAAAAAATCACATTCTTTTCAGTTCTGTCAGTGTTGTAAAGTAATGACCCAAAACAATTGTTGTTGTTAATAATAATATCCCTTTTATAAATAAAAGCATATTAGGAGATGATTTGCAAAATGTTCAGGCTGTCTTGGCCTGTTAAGCTTCATAAAGAACAAAAAGCAGCATAAATGTACAAAGTAGTTCATATGACTTGTGTAATATAAATGTTGTGCACTATAATGCAAGTCATACATTAGCTTTTGTGTCATTTGCACATGTTAAAACTTGGTGCACTGGGATGGGATCAGCTACGAAACTATAGCATCTTCTCCAATTTGTTTCACTTGTGGCAGTCAACACTGTTGCAGCCTCATACTGCAGATGCCAGCTTTGCTCGTTGTCTCCGGAGGTGAGGTTATGTTGTAATATTGAATGATGGATGGGAAGATAAGCTGTAAACCCATGCAATCTGTCGAGGCCATTTGAGATCTCAGTATCTGCAGCTCTAATGTGAGAGACTTGCAGACAGTTCAAGGATCACAGTGGGCAGGATGGATCTTTCCATGTGATTTATTAATGTCACAGCTATGTCGAACTTTAGGAAAGTCACAGGCTGCTTAAACATTCCAAAGACTTTTAATTTAGAATGTTTACCACATAAATTCCACTTCCACCGTCAATTTCTCAATGAGCTAATGAATAGAGATCGGCTTCATCATAAATCATAAAGTAATTTAAAGGGGTCATATTATGCTGCTAAAAAGAACATTATTTTGTGTATTTGGTGTAATGAAATGTGTTTATGCGGTTTAAGGCTAAAAAAACACATTATTTTCCACATACTGTACATTATTGTTTCTCCTCTATGCCCCGCCTTTCTGAAACGCGTCGATTTTTACAAAACTCATCGGTCTGAAAAAGCGAGTTTGGGACTTTGGTCTTTGCAACTTTACAGATCTTCTTTATGCACCAAGAGCTTGTAACACTCCAAAGAGAAAGGAAAAATTGAAATCGCATCATATGACCCCTTTAAGAGTGATAATACATCCTAATACCTAGCAACCCCTACACCTTTTCCCAGTCCTGCCCACACATACTTTTAACCTTGCTCAGCTTTAAATAGCTTAATGGGTTAATTATCTCTAAAACAATATATGTATATATCAAAAATATACTCGCTGAAAATATTATGCTATCCTGAAGAACTTAAATCTTTGACACATGTGCATATTTAAAGGAATAGTTCACCCAAAAATGAACATTCTGTCATTATACTCACCCTCATGTCGTTCCAAACCCATAAGACCTTTGTTCATCTTCGGAACACAAATTAAGATCTTTTATGAAATCCGAGAGCTTTCTGACCCTCCATAGACAGCAATGTAACTGAAATGCTCCCAGGCCCAGAAATGTAGTAAGGACATCGTTAAAATAGTCAATGTGACATCAGTTGTTCAACCGTAATTTTACGAAGCTACGAGAATACTTTTGTGTGCAAAGAAAACTAAAATAATGACTTTATTCAACATTTATATTCAACACACACACACACACACACACATATATATACTGTGTGTATATATATACAGTATCTCACAGAAGTGAGTACACCCCTCACATTTTTGTAAATATTTTATTATATCTTTTCAAACAGAAACTGCGATGTACTTCTGTGTCAGAGAAAAACTCCACCAGCCATCCATCTCTGAATGTTGTTTTAAATTAGCAGATGGCAGCGCATGTAATTTTGTAATGAAAGTAATTTTTTAGCACCGAAACAGAGGAAGCAATTATTGCAAGGTTAATCATTCCATGTGCAAGCCCTAGCTTGTCAAACTAATTTATCTACTGCAGAATAACAAAGAACTTTTGCATATGCCTTTTCCATTTTACATTCTTCGTTTATTCATGTTCTCAGTCTTTTTATGCAGTCCTAGTGTCCTGTCACTCTCCTCATCTTCACACCTCTCCATCTTTCTTTACAGCAGCATTCACTCCGTTACGTAATGGATGTTCATTAAAGTGTTCACTTTTTTGCTGGACTCTCTATCACTGGTTTTTCAAATTGCTTTCATTGCAAACACCTTTCCTGTTTCTATGTGAAGGAAGAGGTCAGACCTTTCCGTCTGCATTAGTCCTGGTTAGACTCCATCAACAGAGAGATGCTGCTCCAGCTAATTACACCTCTCTGACCCAGACACTGCATGTACACACACACACACACACACACACACATACTATAGACGCTGTATGTGACATTGATCAGTACACACACACTCACAGATGTTTGGTTTCCATGTTTTATGGGGACATTCCATAGACCTAATATACTGTAAAAACTGTATCCGCTTACCCTAACCCTACCCATAACACAAAACATTGCATTTTGCATTTTAAGTTTTTTAAAAACTATCATTATATATGATTTAATATTGAAATAGCTTAGCTTTAAATAGCTTAAATAGTTGATTATCTCAAATATATATATATATAACTAATCATTCTGTATGATTTAATATTTAGCATAGCTATTATAGGCTATGATTTATAAGCTTGTTTCCTCATAGGGACCAAACACACACACACACACACACACACTTTAACTGAGTGTTTCATCAACTATAGGCTGCATTGACTTAAAGTTCATCAATTTTAACTCTGCTTTCATCTGTGCATCCTAAACACACACAATCAAATATTTTTTTTACTTTTCTTCTAAATTACACTGTGATTGTAAATAATCTCTAAAAAAATTAAAATAAATAAATCATATATAATAAATAATAATTGTTTAAAAAATTAACCAAATTTTGTCAACACTTTGGAGGACATTTATTGTAAATGACACAAATGGCAATGTCAAATTTATGTAAAAATGTATAATATAAAATAATTTTTCCAATAAATATTGAAATGGTTTATGAACATTTGAGTGTTTGTTCAGATTATTATAGTTTTCAAAATGTATATATGGATTTTTATTTTATGATGAATTTTTATAGTTTAAGATTGAAAGGGGTCATATGATGCGATTTCAAGTTTTCCTTTCTCTTTGGAGTGTTACAAGCTGTTCGTGAATAGACAAGATCCCTAAAGTTGCAAAGATTAAAGTCTCAAACCCAAAGAGATATTCTTTATAAAAGTGGCCAGTGGCAGACAGTGAGTTAATCATAGCCTATGTTTGATCAATTTAGCCTTCTCAAATCATCACCACTTGACTAAAATAAAATCTATAGGCCTATATAAAATGCTTTAAAAAAACAATGTTAGTTTAAATGGTTAACCTAGATAAATGTGTGCTATTAGGCGCGTATCCAATCGTTTGTGCAGAGAAGCTAAAGCACACTTTGCAGGACATGGAGTCGCCAGCACGATCACTTGCATTTATTTCTTATAACAGTGGAAACAACCGTCATTTTTGCTCATAAAGGTAAGAGTAATACATCATTCGGGACTGTTAAGGGTCTACTTTTATTTGTGTGCACTCACAATATCAGCATACGTTGTGCTTTTTTAGAAAACAAACAGGATACGCTTTCTGCTGTCTCGGTCTTGAGCAGGAGCGCTTCACAAAAATGAACCGAAACCCTGCGAATATTCTATTTCCCCTGCCTGGGGCATTCATCACGGTAATTACTTGCTGGCGTTTTGCGGCAAGCTTTGCGTGCGCTTTAACATGGAACTCTTCCAGCACTCGCTGCTGCTGGACACTAAACACCGTCCGAGCCACTCTTGACAGTCGCAGTAGCACGGTCTCGTGTTGTTTCCACCAGCGCGGCAAATCTTTGTCATCACCATAATAATTGATGGATATCTAAAATATAAAAATAAGGAGGAAGCAAGCCTGATGCCTGGCCCGTGTCTGAGCTATGACGTGAAAATTGTCCCGAAGCCATAAATAAGTTGGGGCCGTTGGGCTCGGGCTGAAATGCAGGGCTCTAAAGCGCAGCTTGTTGCATTTAAGCAGCAAAAATACACACAAAATGACACCAAAATGGCCATCCTGGCCACACAGTTAAATAAATGATAATATTCAGTGATGTGATATGTGAAATGTGGAGTAACGTCTGGCGCAGTTGCAGCTTGTACTTATTACTAAAACAAGAAAGCAAACGAGTAGCATTAATAGTCATTCATTTTAGTTAACATATGCTATGATAATTTGAACAGATTTTTATTCTTATTGTAAAATAATGGAACATTTAGGTCATGAATATTGTCTCAAAAGTCATGGAAAAGTCATGGAAATTTATTGGTAAAAATGTGTACGAACCCTGGTATGTGGAAAATAATGTGTTTTTTTAACCTTAAACTGCATAAACACATTTCATTACACCAAATACACAAAATAATGTTCTTTTTTAGCAACATCATATGACCCCTTTAACAAATCAGCACATTATAATGATTTCTGCAGGATCATGTGACACTATAGACTGGCGTAATGGCAATAGTTAATATCAGTTTTAATAAAAATCGGTAACACTTTATAATAACGTTCAGTTGTAAGTCATTTATAAGTGATTAGTTAATGATGAACTAATCATTTACAAAACATAACTGTGTTCATAAATGATTCATAAGTGATATGTAATATTTTTATCTATGTTTTGTAGATTAAGTTATAAATAATTTACAAGTGATTAGATAATGATGAACTAATCATTTAGAAAACATGACTACGTTCACAAATGATTATTTAGTATGCTAACGATTTACAAATCTGTCGTAAGTTATCTTAAAAAAATAGGATCATGAAATAATTAAACAGATCCTTAGTAGATGGTTAATAAGTTACTAGTTAATATATTATTAATCACTTATAAATCATTGAAATGTCAACATTGTATTATTATCTCACAGCATTAAAATTCTCCATGTGTGTCAGAGAAGTCATCTGTCTACACCCTCACCAGTCAGCCCTTCCATTGCAGTACACATTACAAAGTTTTCACACCCTAAATGGCCATCCTGGCCACACAGTTAAATAAATGATAATATTCAGTGATGTGATATGTGAAATGTGGAGTAACGTCTGGCGCAGTTGCAGCTTGTACTTATTACTAAAACAAGAAAGCAAACGAGTAGCATTAATAGTCATTCATTTTAGTTAACATATGCTATGATAATTTGAACAGATTTTTATTCTTATTGTAAAATAATGGAACATTTAGGTCATGAATATTGTCTCAAAAGTCATGGAAAAGTCATGGAAATTTATTGGTAAAAATGTGTACGAACCCTGGTATGTGGAAAATAATGTGTTTTTTTAACCTTAAACTGCATAAACACATTTCATTACACCAAATACACAAAATAATGTTCTTTTTTAGCAACATCATATGACCCCTTTAACAAATCAGCACATTATAATGATTTCTGCAGGATCATGTGACACTATAGACTGGCGTAATGGCAATAGTTAATATCAGTTTTAATAAAAATCGGTAACACTTTATAATAACGTTCAGTTGTAAGTCATTTATAAGTGATTAGTTAATGATGAACTAATCATTTACAAAACATAACTGTGTTCATAAATGATTCATAAGTGATATGTAATATTTTTATCTATGTTTTGTAGATTAAGTTATAAATAATTTACAAGTGATTAGATAATGATGAACTAATCATTTAGAAAACATGACTACGTTCACAAATGATTATTTAGTATGCTAACGATTTACAAATCTGTCGTAAGTTATCTTAAAAAAATAGGATCATGAAATAATTAAACAGATCCTTAGTAGATGGTTAATAAGTTACTAGTTAATATATTATTAATCACTTATAAATCATTGAAATGTCAACATTGTATTATTATCTCACAGCATTAAAATTCTCCATGTGTGTCAGAGAAGTCATCTGTCTACACCCTCACCAGTCAGCCCTTACATTGCAGTACACATTACAAAGTGTTCAAACCCTGTTGTGCAAACACATTAGTAAATCATTTACAAAGCTATAGTTTTAGCATAATTGCATTTTTGGGCTTTTTAACAGACTAGCTTACAACTTTAACGAAACATACATAAATTATACTGATCATTTACTAATGGGTTATAATCATCATTTGTTCATGATTAACAAATGTTTGAGACAATAGTACAATGATGACATTTCAACGATTTATAAGTGATTAATAATAGTAACTTAACTAGTAGCTATACTGAATAAAATGATTCAATGAATTTACTAAAAAATTTTAAGTTGTTGCAATCAATTTATTTTAGCTACATTTAAATAAACAAATTTAGTTGACTAACTTTCAACATTTTTTTTTATTTAAATGTAGCTAAAATAAATTGTTTGCAACCACTTATTTAAAAAAAAAAATTTGTATAATTTTTTTCAGCGTATTAACCATTTACTAAGGATCTGTTTAATTATTTCATGATGCTATTTTTTTTAAGATAACTTACGGCAGATTTGAAAATCGTTAGCATATTACTTAATAATCATTTGTGAACGTATAGTCATGTTTTGTAAATGATTAGTTAATCATCATCTAATCACTTGTAAATAATTTATAACTTAATCTACAAAACATAGATAAAAATATTAACATATCACTTATTAATCATTTATGAACGCATAGTCATGTTTTGTAAATGATTAGTTCATCATTAACTAATTACTTGTAAATGACTTGTAAATGAATTAACAAAACATACACAAATTGTTAGCATATCACGTATTAATCGCTTATGAATGTTTTGTGAATGATTAGTTCATCATTAACTAATCACTTATAAATGACTTACAACTGAACGTTATTATAAAGTGTTACCAAATCAACCTCTGAGACATTAGAAGTGTCTGTAGTTGAAGTAACACCCACATGCCCCTTATGGTCCAGTGCTCATCTTGCAAAGTATCCATTGTGTGTTTTCACCCAGTGCTGTGATGTATTATGTGCTGTCCTCCTGTGCCTCCCCCTCACTATTACACTGTGAGTCACAGGAGTGTGGATGTGTGTTTGTGTGCTAGCATAAATGTCACTAGAGAGTGAGTCATTCACTGATAGATTGGAGGTAACCTTGGTAAGGCCAGTGTTTTTAAAAGCAAAAAAACAGTAGTATGACAAATGCTTTGTCTTTCTTTCTCACTTCCATTCATACACACATACAACCACACACATACTGTACGTCACTCGTGGATTAACGTGATTTACTCAAGTTGGACATGTTCCTGGATCATCCTTTTTTGTCTTTCTACTTAACAATAGTCCTAATCTAAGACTCAGACAGAACACCCACAGACCGCCCACAGTCTGTTCACTCAAGGTCTGATGTGTATTGCCAACAAAAAATGCAAGAACTGCCTGAAATAGTCATGTACACTCTGACTGGATGCCGTTACGCCATTTATGGGAGTCGGTGTACTTAAAAAGACTGCCTTAGTAGTAGGCTACCAAATCTTTGAAGGTATAGAGCAGAAATTAATATTTAGAATTATGTCAGTCAAATGATCTGTAATTATTACTTTTTGTTAGATAGAAATTCTGTGTAATCCTATGAAATACAGGCTAGTTTGTTAGTATGCTAGTAGCCTATGCGATTCCATGTAGCAGAAATAGAAAGAATAGCATTCTTGTATGATATATGCTATGCTAGAATGATATTCCATATGACAGAAATAGTCAAATTTGCATGCTTGTATGCTATATATGGTAGTACATATGCTATGTTTTGCTATATATGCTATGCTATTCCATATACAGGTGCATCTCAATAAATTAGAATGTCGTGGAAAAGTTCATTTATTTCAGTAATTCAACTCAAATTGTGAAACTTGTGTATTAAATAAATTCAATGCACACAGACTGAAGTAATTTAAGTCTTTGGATCTTTTAATTGTGTATTGAGATGCACCTGTAGTAGAAATAGTAAGAGTAGCATGCTAGTATGCAACATATTCCAGTATTCATGATATGTTATATATGTTAGTATGCTATTCCATAGTATACACAGAAATAGTAAGAGTAGCATGTTAATATGCTACATAGGCCTATGCTATATTCTACTACCCTGTTGAAAAAACAGCATATGCTGTTTAGGTATGTTTTGAAGCATGGCAGCTGGTTTAAGCTGGTCCTTAGTTGGTCATGAGCTGGTTTAAGCTGGAACTAGTTGCTTATGACCAGCTTAGGACCAGCACATGACCAGCTTAAACCAGCTCAAAACAAGCTGCCATGCTTCAAAATGTACCTAACCAGCATATGCTGTTTTTTCAACAGAGTAGTATGCTATTCCATATGGCAGAATTAGTAGCAAAAGAGTAGCATGCTAGTATTTTGTCTGTAATGATGTTTGTTGGATTATGATTTTCCTGTGTGATTTCTCATCTTTCATATAACATAATTTTTGACTCATCATCCAAATAATTAATTAATTAACATAGTACAAACCAGAGGGAGACATTAAAATACCAAGACACCAAAAACTCAATACAAATTACTAAGGGATTTTTCTGATGCTAAGACTTAAAGGGGTCATATGATGCTTTTTTAAAGATCATTATTTTGTGTATTTGGTGTAACAGAATATGTCGACATGCTTTAATGTTCAAAAAACACATTATTTTTCAAATACTGTACATTATTGTAGGTCCTCTAATCGCATGCGATTTATCGTGCAGCCCTAATAAATTATAAAACATGACTGTGCTAATAGGACAGCGTGTGTTTACATTGGACCAGGGAGCTCATGTTCAGATGATTTTAGTGGCTGTGTGAACCTTCAGATCCATGGCTTGTTAAACGCTCTGGGAGTCTGTTGAGGATGTGTGCTGAGGGGAGAGAGCTAAGAGCTTGTGTCTGATCTAAACACACCACTTTGTTGTGAAATAAGCAATGATTCATGTTTTATTTACAGGGTGATGTTTTATTAATGCTGTGTTGGATTGGTAAGGCTGGATGTTAGATGTAATTCCTTTTGATTCCAAAAAATAAAAAATAAATAAAACAGGACACAGCAAATAATGTCAACACTTAAGGACTGCGGTACTGAACTTTGAAATCAGCATGGTCATATTGTCATCATAGCCATGTAGATTTCTTGCATGGGCATGCTCGTGTTTGATATAGTAATCTGGAATTTGCACTTGAATGAAACACTGTTTATCTCTCTTCACTGCTTACTCAACATGGGCAACTTTTGATAGGTAGGAAACATACTCAATTACAAACATAACCTCGGTTCCCTGAGATACGGGAACAAGTACTGCGTCTGCTAAGACACTATGGGAAAAAGTCCTTTTTTCTCCTGAACTGAAGCCTTTTTCAATAACGCACTGTAACTGCACGACCATTGGTTCTGGTGGTGCTGCACGAACCTATGACCACGAAGCCCGCCAAAGCCTGCCAGAATGGGCGGGGCCATCTGGCTATATAAGCGGGCACTTCGCAATAGGATTCAGATTACTTCGACTGAAGCGACGATTGAGTCGTGCAGCTGCATAGCACGGCTAGCAACGCAATACTCGTTCCCGTATCTCAGGGAACCGAGGTTACATTTGTAACCGAGTACGTTCCCTATCGATACTTAACTCGTACTGCGTCTGCTAAGACGCTATGGGAACCAGTACAATCATGCCGTGCTATGGCAGAGGAACGACTACAAGTGTATCCTTGCCCTAGGCACCTCAGGGCCCAAGGAGACAAGAATAGTAAACACCTCCAAGGCGAACGGGCTAAGCTCACAGAGGTCACACCCGGCCTGAGTGATCGTTCCAGAAGACTTACACAGCCCCGGCACCCATGAGGGCCGAGAGCGCACAAGTAAAGCCTCTGATGGGTTTGAGCATGCTACGCCAAACTCCTGCTCAGAGCGGTACTGCGTATGCAGATGCGTGCCAGTTATGCAGAAAGAACCCTAGCCTGCAAGGCAGGGACGTCCAGGTTATAAAACCTAGCAAATGTGGATGGCGGGACCCAACCGGCCGTCGCACAAATTTCCGCAATGGACAGTGTTGGGGAGTAGCTAGCTATAAGTAGCGACGCTACTAGCATAACTAAATTTTTCAGTAGCTTTACAGTAGCGATGCTACTTTTAAAACAGTGTAGCTTTTCCTGTAGCTAACTACTTTTTCCAGCAAGTGGCGGTGTAGCGTGACCAAATGCTAAATTCCGTTTTGCATTCTGACGAGTCACGAGCCTGTAATGCATTGAAGCAGCGCACGCAGCGTCTTCTTCTGACTAGATCACAAACTAAATTTTAGTAGCAATTTTGCACTTTGCTACTTTGCTACATAACTATATAACTATACAGTAGCCTATTTTATTATTGTGTGTATCGGATAGTTTACAAAATCAAATGATTGGGACACTTTTTGTCATTGAAAT
>NW_015636932.1:160849-166309 GCF_001515625.1 Sinocyclocheilus rhinocerous
GAGCAGACGCCTCTAGTTGAATGGGCTCGTACTCCAATGGGGCATTGCAGGCTCAAGGAAGAGTAGGCTAGCATAATAGCATCAACTATCCACTTAGAAAGTCTCTGCTTCGTGACCGGATGCCCTCGGCCACCGAAGCAAACAAAGAGCTGTTCAGACTGCCTACATTTTCAGCGCCCTGACGGGGCAGAGTAAATTCAACTCCTGGTCCTCTTCTGAGGGAGGAAGATTGAAAGTAGTTTCAATGTAGCTAGCTACTTTTTGATAGTATCTTGTAGTGTAGCTAGCTACTTTTTCAGAAGGGTAGCTTGAATGTAGCTTAACTACTTTAATTTACAAGTAGCTTGTAGCTGGTCAAGCTACAGTTTCAGAGTAGCTTCCCCAACACTGGCAATGGACACGCCGCTAGATCATGCCCAAGAAGAGCAGACGCCTCTAGTTGAATGGGCTCGTACTCCAATGGGGCATTGCAGGCTCAAGGAAGAGTAGGCTAGCATAATAGCATCAACTATCCACTTAGAAAGTCTCTGCTTCGTGACCAGATGCCCTCATAATCATGCCTCGGTTTCAGGACGACCTTAGAGTCGCCAGGCCCGAACTCCAGGCAGGTAGGGCTCACAGAGAGTGCCTGTAAGTCTCCCATTCATTTGACCGATGCTAAAGCTAGCAGCAGAGCGGTTTTCAATGACAGGGACCGAAGGTCAACAGACTGCAGCGGCTCAAAGGGAGGACCTTTCAGGGTCCTCAGAACAGTGGACACGTCCCACGTAGGGACAGTGAGGCGACGGGGCGGATTCAACCTCCTAGCCCTCCTAAGAAAATGGAAAGCTTGTTTGAGCGTGGATAGGGAGCGCCCCTTATCCAACAGCTCTTGCAGGAAGGACAATATCACTGATACGTCACAGACAGATGGGTCCACGCTGCGGGTTAAGCACCAGGCGGAGAACACCGACCACTTAAGGGCGTTGAGGCATCTTGTAGACGGAGCTCTAGCCTGAGAAATGGTGTTTAGAACACACTCTGGGAGGCTTGCAGGCTCCCATCGAGTGGCCAAAGATGCAGAGCCCACAGCTCGGGCTGGGGGTGCCATATCGTCCTGTTCGCCTGAGAGAGAAGATCCCGCCTCAGGGGAATGGGCCATGGGGCTGCTATGAGCAGCTGCAACAGCTCTGATAACCAATGCTGGTTTCTCCAGAGCGGGGCCACCAGGAGAACCTTGTGTTCTTGTTCCCTGATTCGTCTGATTACCTGCAGTATCAGTGCGATCGGGGGAAAAGCATAGAGAAGGAGGTTGGGCCAGTTGTGGGCCAATGCGTCCTTGTCCCTGGAATAATAAATTGGGCAATGAGTTGCCTTTTGAGGCGAAGAGGTCCACTTCCGCCTTGCCAAAGATCTTCCAAATTTTTTCAACCATCTGCTGATGAAGCATCCACTCTTCTGAGGGGACTTTGCTTCGTGACAACATGGCCCAGCATCTTCTGAAATGCCTTGAGGGGGCGAGAGGCACCGACCTTGAAGGAAGCCTTGAGCTGCTTTATGATCAGAGCATGTTCTGTCGCGACCACCGCTCTCATTTGGGTCGAACACTGTTCCCAGGAACGATACTCGTTGGCTGGCGGACAGTGCACTCTTGGCAAAATTGACCCTGAGCCCCAGGCATTCTAAGTAGCTGAGGAGGAGGGCTCTGTAAGACAGTGACTCCGCCTCTGACTGGGCCAGAACGAGCCAGTCGTCGAGGTAATTGAGAATGGGGATTCCCTTCTGCCTCAGAGGGGAAAGAGCCGCATTCCATGCACTTCGTGAAAGTGCGTGGAGCCAGGGACAGTCCAAAGGGAAGGACCTTGTACTGATAAGCCACTCCCTTGAAGGCGAATCTCAAGAATCGCCTGTGGTGGGGGGCTATCTGGATGTGAAAGTAGGCGTCTTTCAAGTCCAGAGTGGGGGTCTTTGAGCGAATTGAAGTGAATAGCCTCGCTTTATTATTCCCCAGAACCCACTCTGACACTCCGGGGATGGCTTGCCATGCCACGGCCTGGGAAGTCAGGGTTTGGATTGGTTCGAGTGCCTGGTCGCAGCAAGGGGACACGGTTTTCTTGAGAAATGGAAGAGGAAATCTGCTCTCTTTTTGAAAATGTTTGTGTTTTAATCCCTCTGGGGTCTGAGGGTGTTTTGGGGTCCTGGAGAAGGTTTGACATGCCCTGACATTTGTATTTGTTTCAGTATCTTAAAAACATATTAATGGCTAAAGTCTGATAATACTGTATTCAGCACAATCTGGACTACAATAATATGTGAGCAGCATGAATGTACATGTTTGTGTTTTTGAGAAAACAATGTTTATGCGTGGTTTGTGAAAAACTTAAATTTTTAAGTCACTAAAATAAGGCCATAAAACACATACAGAGTATTTGTTCACAAGACTTTTGAGAACTGGATGTGGTAGACTAGAGTTTTTGCTACAAAATAATATGAAAATTATCCCGTTTACTCGTTCACAGAAAACAATATATTGATTTAACTTTTGTAAGACATGATTTGTGTTAGAAAGGCATATGCAAGGGAGTGACAATGGCCATAAATATTTAGTGATTCACACCTGAGAGACAAAGGGCCTCCCATAATGGGCCATAAACATGAATGTGACTGAGGCAGGTAAGAAAGAGTGTGAGGAGAATAAAATAATGTGGGTTTTTGATTATTATTTGTATTTTATTTACAATACAGTATAAAACAAATATACACAGTGAAGGTCAAGGACACATGATTGAACATACTGATCTGAACACTGAGACTTGAACAATAACACACCTTTGTGCCAAACATTCCTAGACTCTAATAGTGTTAACACTACTTTTATATCTTGTGGTTTTATATGTTATAAAACATTAAACAAACATCCTGGCATTATGAGATGTTTAGACAATGACGTTTCAAAATGTTTCACTTGATTTCATACATGTAGTCAGGAAATATAGTTTGTGAAAAGTCTAACCAGTAAAATGTGTACAAGTTATGTCACAATAACACAATAACAACAGATGCAAGTAATCTTAGTAATATTAATAATATATTAATTAATAAGTAATATTCTCCACTGGATCTAGCTGCACGACGCATTCTTATTCTGAGGTAAATTTTAGGTTATTTCTCTCAGCGCGTCTTCTTCCAGAACCAAAAAGTAGCCGGGATTAACTTGTTTGTTTACGCGGAGGCGATGTGGGCGTTTACATGCGCGCGCGTCTCACGTGGATATTTAGAATCTGAAAAGCACGATCGGCTCATGGGCATGACCGCATTAGAGATAACGAGTTGAGACGGGAAAACTGGACATCGCGTTGGTTTCATACAGATTACTTTATCACAGAATATTTGTTTTGGATGTAACTTACTTCATTTAAAAGTAGACATTTCAAGCTTTCTATACATATATTTCTCATGTTTTGAGGCAAGTATTCACAGAGATTCAGGTTGTTTTATTTACGTGGCGGAGAATGCACCCTGTTTATTTTCTTTATTTTACAAAAGCACATTGTTTTGTTGTTATTATGACTATACACAAATAAAAGTAGACCCTTTGCAGTTTCAAACGATACCTTATTCTTATCTGTACGATCAAAACTGACGAAATATTTTAGTTCTTTTCGCGGTCATAAAGAAAATACGAGACCGACTGCACCAGTGTGTGCCACTTTATAACGCTTGAGCAATTTAAGTTTGCTTGGATGTCAGTCGCGGTGGTTGTGACGAAGTGTGTTCATCGGTGGGCCTAGAGAGGCAGGTGGTCCTCTTTCTGTTCCGTAGATCAGGACGACGCCTGAGGCGCAGGGTTCAGCGCTATCAGCGCTATCTTGGCACTTTGGAAACGGGTAGCGTTTGGCCGAGCGGGAACGTCAACGAAGCTCAGCCTTGACTGGCTGGGCGGTGGCGGCAGCCGCAGGTGCACGCTTTGCAGCCTGCTGTGTCGGTGCAGACTTGGGGCGACTAGAGGCAGCTGCAGAGCTAGAGCGTTTGGGCAGGAAGTGTCGTATGGCTTGGGACGGCTTTTGTGCCTCCGTGGAATGCTCAGCGAAGCCTTCGACCGCTGGCCCGAACAGACTGGTGGGGGAGACCGGAGCATCAAGGAAGGGTACCTTGTCGGCGTCCTTGATTTCCGTCAAGGTCAGCCATAAATGGCGCTTGAGCACCACCAGACTGGCCATGGAACGCCCTATAGCCTGAACCGTAGCTTTGGTGGTGCGCAAAGCCAGGTCCGTCGCACTTCTCAGCTCCCTGAGTGACGCTGGGTCTGGGCCAGACTCGTCCGTGCTGGCGAGGAGTTTGGCCAGGAAGACCTGGAGGAACGCCATTGAATGAAGCGCCGAAGCTGCTTGACCAGCCGAGGAGTAGGCACGTCCAGCGAGGGCTGAAGTCGTCCTACATGGCTTGGATGGATGGGCGGCCTTTGCCTTCCAGCCGATAGCAGTGGGCGGGTAGAGCTGCGTGGCCACTGACTCGTCTAGCAGAGGCAGCTTCTCGTATCCCTTATCTTCAGCGCCGTCCACCGAAGTGAGGGCGGATGAAGTGGAAGTACGGAGGGAGGCATGCAGAGTATGGGGCGCGCCACGACCTGGTGAGCTCGTCATGGACCTCCGGGAAAAAAGGAGAGGATCGCTGACGAGGGGCTTTGACGGCGCCCCGGCAGGAACCACTCACCCAGACAGCTGCGGGAGCTACTTTTCATACAGATTATTTCTTTTACATTTTCATTTAATAAAAAAGCGATTTACAAATGAGCACAATAGAAGCAATTAAACCAACAATATGCAAGTGCTGTGAACTAGTCTCAGTTAAGTCTAGCACAGTAAACATAGCAAAAAAAAAATTTCTATGTCTAGCGGACATAGAATATTAGGTGTTAGTATTAATGTGTCATGGTTCCTGGCTGTCCTGGATGGAGTTACGGTTGACGAACCTAGCTGAATGGAGAAGTTGTGATGGAGTGCTGGGTTGGCTGAGATCACAAGCAGCTCTGTCTTGGGAAGGTTGAATTGAAGGCAGAGGTTCTTCGTCCAGCAAGAAATGCCTGTCAGGCAGGCTGAGATGCAAGCAGCTACCGTCAGATCATCTGGCTGGAATGAGAGATAGAGTTAAGTGTCATCAGCATAGCAGTGATATGAAAAGCCACGTTTCTGAATGACTGATCCAAGTGATGACGTAGATGGAGAAGAGAAGTGATCCAAGCACTGAGTCCTGAGGCACCCCAGTAGCTAGATGTTGCGGCTTAGACACCTCACCCCTCCACTTTTTAAGAGTAATGTCTGAAGAACAATTAATGTTGAAACTAGAAATGTATCTCGTTTTCCCTCTATCAAAATAATGTGCTAAAATGAGTGTCAAAAATACTCAATGGCATATGGGACAAAAGAGGCAGTATGTTTACAAATATCAACATTAAGTTATTACTGTTGACTACTATAGCAG
>NW_015636932.1:166958-186413 GCF_001515625.1 Sinocyclocheilus rhinocerous
ACTACTTTTATATCTTGTGGTTTTATATGTTATAAAACATTAAACAAACATCCTGGCATTATGAGATGTTTAGACAATGACGTTTCAAAATGTTTCACTTGATTTCATACATGTAGTCAGGAAATATAGTTTGGGAAAAGTCTAACTAGTAAAATGTGTACAAGTTATGTCACAATAACACAATAACAACAGATGCAAGTAATCTTAGTAATATTAATAATATATTAATTAATAAGTAATATTCTCCACTGGATCTAGCTGCACGACGCATTCTTATTCTGAGGTAAATTTTAGGTTATTTCTCTCAGCGCGTCTTCTTCCAGAACCAAAAAGTAGCCGGGATTAACTTGTTTGTTTACGCGGAGGCGATGTGGGCGTTTACATGCGCGCGCGTCTCACGTGGATATTTAGAATCTGAAAAGCACGATCGGCTCATGGGCATGACCGCATTAGAGATAACGAGTTGAGACGGGAAAACTGGACATCGCGTTGGTTTCATACAGATTACTTTATCACAGAATATTTGTTTTGGATGTAACTTACTTCATTTAAAAGTAGACATTTCAAGCTTTCTATACATATATTTCTCATGTTTTGAGGCAAGTATTCACAGAGATTCAGGTTGTTTTATTTACGTGGCGGAGAATGCACCCTGTTTATTTTCTTTATTTTACAAAAGCACATTGTTTTGTTGTTATTATGACTATACACAAATAAAAGTAGACCCTTTGCAGTTTCAAACGATACCTTATTCTTATTTGTACAATCAGAAATGACTAAGTATTTTTAGTTCTTTTCACGATCATAAAGAAAATACAAGACAGACCGCACCGGTGCGGGCTTCGACCCCAGGGTTTAATCTGCCCGTTATAACAGCGGATCGCCGCTTGGGCGCTTGAACGGGCCCAGAGTTTGCAGCAAACACATCGCTGACTGCACCCGGAACTGGACGGGGTGATTGGCAGCTTAAGAGAGGCAGCTTGGGGGGGTGGTCCTCTTTCTGTTCCGTAGATCAGGACGACGCCTGAGGCGCAGGGTTCAGCGCTATCTTGGGCCGGGGTCCCTGGCGCTTTGGAAACGGGTAGCGTTTGGCCGAGAGGAAACATTGACGAGGCTCAGGCTTGGCTGGCTGGGTGGTGACGCCAGCCACAGGTGCAGGCTTTGCGGACTTGCTGTGTCGGCGCAGACTTGGGGCGACTAGAGGCAGCTGCAGAGCTAGAGCGTTTGGGCAGGAAGTGTCGTATGGCTTGGGACGGCTTTTGTGCCTCCGTGGAATGCTCAGCGAAGCCTTCGACCGCTGGCCCGAACAGACTGGTGGGGGAGACCGGAGCATCAAGGAAGGGTACCTTGTCGGCGTCCTTGATTTCCGTCAAGGTCAGCCATAAATGGCGCTTGAGCACCACCAGACTGGCCATGGAACGCCCTATAGCCTGAACCGTAGCTTTGGTGGTGCGCAAAGCCAGGTCCGTCGCACTTCTCAGCTCCCTGAGTGACGCTGGGTCTGGGCCAGACTCGTCCGTGCTGGCGAGGAGTTTGGCCAGGAAGACCTGGAGGAACGCCATTGAATGAAGCGCCGAAGCTGCTTGACCAGCCGAGGAGTAGGCACGTCCAGCGAGGGCTGAAGTCGTCCTACATGGCTTGGATGGATGGGCGGCCTTTGCCTTCCAGCCGATAGCAGTGGGCGGGTAGAGCTGCGTGGCCACTGACTCGTCTAGCAGAGGCAGCTTCTCGTATCCCTTATCTTCAGCGCCGTCCACCGAAGTGAGGGCGGATGAAGTGGAAGTACGGAGGGAGGCATGCAGAGTATGGGGCGCGCCACGACCTGGTGAGCTCGTCATGGACCTCCGGGAAAAAAGGAGAGGATCGATGACGAGGGGCTTGACGTCGCCCTGGCATGAACCACTCGTCCAGACCGGCTGCGGGAGGGCTCCTCCGGTGGAGACCACTCCAATCCCAGCTACTCGACGGCTTTCAAGCAGACACGGAATAATTCGGCGTCCATCCCGGGCTTAATGTCGCTGGGCTCGGACGACGGCAGGGGGCGAGTCGGCAGTCGAGCCCGTCAGCTCCTCTGCATCCGAGGCTGCTAATGACATGCTGTCATCCAGCAACTCCTCATCACTCCCACCGAACGAGACCAGATCGCTCGCGCTGGCAGAGGGACACTGGTCAGGCTGGGAGAAGAGGACGGGGGAAGCCTCTCTGTGTGGAGAGAGCGAGGCACTTG
The DNA here is from genome assembly GCF_001515625.1 of Sinocyclocheilus rhinocerous. Lineage (NCBI taxonomy): Eukaryota > Metazoa > Chordata > Actinopteri > Cypriniformes > Cyprinidae > Sinocyclocheilus > Sinocyclocheilus rhinocerous. Next base: position 169,186 of record NW_015636932.1, read on the forward strand.
AGCCGACGTGAGCTCGCTCGCATCCGAGCGCTGCGATCCCCTGCCCCGTTGCTTTTTCCTCACAGGTTCCTGAGAGGAAGAAATAGGGAGGGCGCGAGGGGCAGAGTCACTCTCTGAAAAGAAAGCTATCTGCGAGCGCAGAGAGGCGAGATTCATGTTCTCACAGTGGGAACAATCCGTCTCAGTGAGTGCGGATTCCGCATGGGATTTCCCCAAGCAGGAAACGCACTCACGGTGGCCGTCATCGGCGCGCAAGGGAGACCTGCACGTACCGCAATAACGGCGCGGCATTTGAAACAACGCCGCAAAAATTTGCTCTTAGAAATTTGCTCTTAGTAAGGCTCGCCGGATGGCGGCAGGAGAATCTGGACCACTGCTGGTCCACTGCGTGCTGAAGGCGGCAAATCAGCCGAGCAGAGAGGTCGCTTTTCCACTGCGAGGCGTGTCAACAGCGAGCAGGCTCTCCAGTCAGCGGAGATCAGCGAAGAACGTCGTCGTCGCTGAAGTAGAAGAAATCTGAATCCTCTGGCGAAGCGCCCGCTTATATAGCCAGTTGGCCCCGCCCATTCTGGCGGGCTTTGGCGGGCTTCATGGCCATAGTTTCATGTAGCACTGCTGCCGAGCCATTGGTTTGTTTTTTAAGTGTACTGCACGAACCAATGGCTGTGCAGTTACACTGCGTTATTGAAAAAGGCTTCAGTTCAGGAGAAAAAATGACTTTTTCCCATAGTGACTTAGCAGACGCAGTACGAGTGAAGTATCGATAGGGAACTTACCATTCACTTAACATTTACTCAAAAAAATGTGCTGTCTTCTTGTTGATCAATGCAGCAGGGAAATTGTAGAAGAGAAGTTTGTTTCAATTGTTAAACCCATTGTATAGCCTTTTGCTCATATTAGTATATGCTAAATTTTATTTTTTCTAGTTAGCATTGTCAAGTTAGCCCCTGCTGGAAGGTGCTGTACACCTTGTGTGTGATACAGTATACTGTATATAGAATTATTTATATTAGTATTTCTAGTAGTAGTAGCAGTATAATAATAATAATAATAATAACAATTCATTAATTTCACCACTGACAGATGTTTTAAAGCACTGTTTGTCAGTTATTTACCTTTACATATCAGTTTCAAAATAATTCTCATGGTAGAATGACTTCTTATAAGGCTTTAATAATTGCTTCTGTTTCTTCACTCCACCCTGTTCTGGAAGTATGTACGTTTAAAGAGCGGGTACAAAATTCTGCAAAAAGGGCGGATTGCTTTATGGCAGCAACAAATGCACAGCTATGCACTGTAAATGTACAGCAGTGGTGTCGTTTTTCTTTCAGAGTGATTAGTGTCGATCTGATTTAAATTTGTAGATCTCAGATCTCTCCATGGCTTGATACTGTTTGTGATGTTGTTCTCTCATCTCTCACCGCCTTCCCCTTCTAAGAGCTAAATCTTGGTTTCTATAGCAACTAAAATGGCATGCAGATGAAACAATGACCTCACTCTGATCATCAGGTGTCTTAGAAGGTAGTTGTATGGTTTTTGTGCATGCAGTGGTGTCCAATTTTGAACCATAAGACAGGGCCCGTCCACATTTGATGTCATTAAGATGCTGTAGTAACCTTACCAGCATTCATTAAAGCTCATCAGACTCTAAGCAAGCTGCCCCAGCTAAGATTGTTACTTGACTGATCCCTGAATGGTTCTGTAAGAACCTCATTAGGACTAAATAAAGCTTGAAGTAAAAGTTTCCTTGGTGCTGTATGTGCAGTGAGACTGAGCATTTTACATAAATGCATTATGTCTGCATTCTTCTCATGGCCTGTTTTTCTTTCTCAGGTGTTCTGCTGATTCTGTCTGTGCCAGTTGGGCTGGTGTTCTCCACAGAGGAGCTTCAACCCAGCCAAACCCCTCGGGATTTTGTCTCGATGTCAAAGAGCAGCAGAACCCTCGCCACCCTCTCACCGGGACCCTTGAGCTGGCAGGAGGGTTCCAGGACTGGGGATCTGCACATTCAGTCACTGGCCTCTCTAGAAGCCATCAGTAGACCCACTACTGTCCACTCATTCCAGACACCGAAGAACACTGTACCATCTGCCATAATTCAAACAACAACAGTAGAGGTGCATCCTTTTGGTTCCAGGGATCAGGCAATACCCAGAGTCCCTCTTCCAGAAGCAGAAGCACCCCAACTGACCTCTAGAAGTATGGTCAATAGAACAAGCTCTGGGTTTTTCACCACTAAAACCCAAGACCAGAACTTTAGCACTAATACCGACAAGCCAAGTACAATCAGTATAAAGTCAGTGAACCAAGCCACAAATTCTGGCTCGGGTCATTCTTTTCTCTCAGGGACTGAAAGTGATGTGGCCCCTGGTGCCGAGGACATTTCGGGGACCACAGATACTGGAGAGATGAAGGTGAAGGAGCCCATTCAACATCCACCATCACCTTCATTGTCTTCAAACTTCAAAACCCACAAAGGGCAGAACACGGATAAGGAGGCTTCGCACCACGCCATTACATTGCGTGACGTGTCTTCAACGGAGAATCCCACTCTCCCATTGGAAACGGTGGGAAGAGCTTTGGCACAAACTGGCATCCAGTCTCCTCCCCCAGCTCTAGCCCTGCCCTCTAACCATGTTACAACATCCAATCCCACTTCTTTAGCGGAGAGCGGAAACTTTGTGGAAATCCAAGGTGATGGAACCACCAATATGACAATTGATTCTATTGTCTCTTTAAATGATGCCACAGATGTTATCAACAGCACTGACGCCTCATGGCCTGCAGCAAATGATTGGAACATCTCAGAGGCACCCTCCACAGCTAGCGGGAGCTTCATGAACAGGCAGGTCCCAGCCACCACGCAAGGCCCATGGGGGTCTGGGAACCAGTCGGGTCCTGCACTGGGTCCTCCTCACGAAAAAAACACCATCTGCCTGGACAAAATGGACATTGTGTGGTTGGTTCTTGCCATAAGCGTGCCTGTCTCCTCATGCTGTGAGTAACCAATATCACACTTCCTCCAGCTTTCGAAACTTGTACTTTCTGTCATCAGCACTGACAGGAACTTTTCCAAAGACACAAGATAACATAATATTCCCTTTGTGGGTTAGTGGCTTTTGCTTACAACTTTCTGAAATTCATCATACAAAATTCCGATGAATGTGATCTTAAGGCTAAAATGAAGAAGAGTTAGATATAGAATATTAATATGTCGTCTTTTCTTCAGCCGTGCTGCTTACCGTATGCTGTATGAGGAAAAAGAAGAAGTCTGCAACTCAGGAGAACAACTTGAGCTACTGGAATGATGCCATCACCATGGATTACTTCACCCGCCATGCTGTGGAGCTCCCACGCGAGATACAATCACTAGAGACTGAGGTACTGACAGAGACCTGGAATACATTTTAGTGTACATCAGATTGAAACAGGCTAACAAAAATGGAAAAATGACTTGGTTCAATACAGTGGTTGTTAATTGGATGGAGATGGATCTGAATGCGAGCCTGTAGTCGATTGCAAACTAAATTACTGGAGAAGTACAGCATACGCAACCAGAGAGAAGTCTGTCTTTTCACCAGAAGATTGTGATTATGATATTTTAATAAAAAATTATTTGGTCAAAAAAGGTGCATATACCTGGGTGAACTGTTTACAATAAAACCAACAACATGCATAAATGGCGCTTTTCCACTGCATGGTACGACTCGGCACGGCTCGGCTCGGTTTGCATTTCCACTGCAGTTTAGTACCGCTTTAGAGTGGGCGGGATTATTAGTTAGATTAGATGATATAGTTGCGCCGTGACTCCTGAAAAACTTTTTCATTCTGCGTCGCCCCATCAAGCTCTCGCTGGATCCACTCCTCTGCTATCAACGAGAGGAACGCCTGTACTTCTTCAACAGACCACGAAACAGCTATTTTTTGGTTGTTAAAAAAAGGTGCGCTCGTTCAAAACAGTTACGTCCGATCCTTCCGGCTGTGCTGATTTAAATCTAGCGTACCTGTTGTGTTTGTGTCACAAGTTAAGTGATGCAGGTAGTGACGATTCTCTCAGGCCAATCAGTAATCAGCAGAGTTTACACATCACGTTTTGGTAACGGTACGGTTCACTTGCAACCTCAACCGAGGTGGTACTAAAAAAAGTACCAGGTACTGTACCCAGTGGAAAACCCCCCAAAAGTGAACCGTACCGAACCGTACCATGCCGTACCATACAGTGGAAAAGCGCCATTAGAGAACTTTCATTATATGTCGACTTTAAGTTCCCAGGGCTCAAACCACACTCCATAATGTTTCCTACATGTCTTAATGCATGTGCTCCAATCTGCTGTGCCATGTTGCCTCGAGGGGTTGATATGTGTTGGAAGCCAGCTCGCAACATTTCTTGATCCTTGATTCTCCCTCTTTTCCCACCATTTTACTTCGTCTCTCTATATTAATGTCCCTTTAAATGTGCAGAGAAGGCTAACAAAAGCTGAAAAATGTTTGTTAGGGGCCGTTTACACGACAATGTTTTCAGCCAGAAACAGCAAACTTTTTATGCGTTTTGCCTGTTCGTGTACACGACAACTGCGTTTTGGGGACTGAAAATGCATATTTTTGAAAACGGGTTTCAAAGTGCAAGTTTTTTGAAAACGCTACCGTTATCGTTTTCATGTAAACACCCAATACGGGAATCTTTGAAAAAGGTGACGTCATGCACGTGCGTAGTACGTGTTAGTTTTATTTAAATTTTTTTTGTACGTGTTCGGTATGTAGACATGCGCAGTACGTGTTGATTTTAAAGGCAAGCGCGAACAAACATACACAACAATGGCGGAGTACATGGTACTGTTGTTGCTGCTCAAGAGTTTGCTAATGCTTCTTCAGCAAAGTGTGGATTTACTTCACCAATATTACAACCAACAGCGGAGACGCATCATATACAACATATAACTGTCACTTCCCTACAGGTACTCTTTACTAACAAGGTGACAGCGACAACTACTGGCCTGGCATATGTAATACAGCATTTTGGGCTGTTTTCGCGAGATGGTCCTCACTGCAGAACACAAGATCCAGGGGGCGTGGTTGGATCCAGATCCTTACATATACCTAAACCTACCTGTCTCCACCCCCTAATTCCTAAACCCACACATCTCCACCCCTAAACCTACCCATCTCCCAGAGCTCCACCCCTAAACCTACCAATCTCCACCCCCTAGATGTGGATCCAACCACGCCCCCTGGATCTTGTGTTCTGCAGTGAGGGGCTACTGGTTTTCGCAGATATGTGTAAACGCGAATCGTTTTGAAAACGTGAAACTTTTTAAAAACGTAAGGGAAAAACTTTTCCGTTTTTGACTACATCGTTGTCGTGTAAATGTAGCCTTAGAGATTTTTTAGCAGTTTTGAGTAATGTTCTTCACCATTCACAGTAATTAACCTTCGATTTAACACCATGCTTTTATGAACAGAAAAGGCTTTGCTGTTAATATGATTTACTCTACGAATAATCAACTGAATAAGATATCTGGCGGAATGGCACAAATATAGATATTCATAGCTTTTTCATTGCTGGGGTATCATTATGAAATGAACAGTAATTATTGCAATTAAGATAATGTGCTTGAAAAAAATCACTTAATGGTACCATTCAAGTTATATATGACCACCTGGTGCTCAGAGACCTTACCTCTCTCTTTCTCACTAGTTTCTTCTAGTCATTTTGTTTTTCTAGTCATTTTGTGAGATTGTTACCATCATCCATTCATTGATATTTTCCATTTCAACGTCTGCATGCTTCTTTTTTCCCCACCTTTTTGTTCTTGCTTGCTGACCTTTTCTGTCAGGAGTGCGATTATGATGATGATGATGAAGAAGAAGAATCATGTTTGGGATGCCGGTGACCCACAGGTCTTCAAATCACCCTTTTAGAGAAGCAAGAGAGACAAATCATTACCTGCCTTTATTTATTTGTCCTCAGTTTTTACTTTGTAATTGTTTTCAGTTGACTATTTTTTCCTATCCTGCTAACACTTTTTTGTAGTGTACAAGTTTTTAGATAGATAGATTTATGGAAAGTTGGATAGATGGATTCATTTTGATGTTTGAATAAGAATTCCCATTTAATATGTGTGACCAAACACAAAACATCTTTTAGAATCTAGAGCCTTATAATTAGTTGTCTTCCTGCACAGGTGCAATTTTCTTTGCTTCTTCCTTCATTTCCTCCCATTCATTTCATACACGCAGTCTCTATGGTGATAGAGCTCAATCACTACACCATAGAAATGCACATTTGTTCTATAAGAACATAGATCCTGAGAAGAATACCTGTTCCTTTCACCTTAACTGTATTTACCTTTGTAGGATCAGACGCCCTTAAGTGATTAGACTTTAGTTAGCATGAAAGCAAGTATACAGTGCTAATGTTCTTATGTTTCTTTGCGTTTCAGGAACAAGAGACGTGTCTGCCCCCTAATGGTGACTACAGCGACAGCGGCGTGGTTCTGGTTAACCCCTTTTGCCAAGAGACTCTCTTTATCAACAGAGACAAGGCTTCTGATATCTAAACACACTATATTAAAAGGAGACAAAATCCTTGAGGATTTTCCAGTCCCTTTTATTTACTCGCATTTTTTAAGAATATAGATATATAAATAAATATATATACATATATGTGGTGGACCTTCAGAGACTGCGGTTTATATATGAAACTGGTTTCAAGGAGCTGAAAGAATATTACAAAACAGAACAAATGAGGGGGAGCCCCTGCATATTTTTCTGATGTGGATTTTCTACAGACGCTTCATTGTGATAAGGGTTTTTATGTCTTTTTTGAATAAAAACAATAAGTGTGGTTGCTCTTATGTTCCAGTGGCTTTGGTGGTGCAGAGTGCTGAGAAACATGACGCGTGGTGTAAGGATGCTTGTGTGACGTTACCCAAAACACTTAATATGATTACTTAAAAAAGCCTGCCGCACTTGAATTCTGTATGAAAGGGGATGCAGGGGTAAAGGGCATTGATTCTGGAACGCTTCTGGAATGGGTCCAGTGGGTACTGCAGCAACCATCGCTTCCCTCATGGAGGAAATTGAGTTGATTGACTGTTTGCGTTTGATGGAGGATGAATCATGACTTTCTGAGATGGTTTGTCCCTAGTTGAGTCACCAGCCAAAAGACAAAACGACAATTGTCCCATTCTTTAGATGTTTGAGATGTTTTTGTGTGCGTATATGTCTTGTTGCATGCATCTTTTCTGATTTGAGGTGTATGTGTGTCTTTAGACTAGATGTTAAACAGGATTTGGTTTCTATCAAGATTTCGTTGTTAAAAACACCCTAAAATTCCATTTGCGTTGACACAGTTGCACAAGCAAGTAGAAAAATGCTTAAATGCCAATGAAATGCCTCATACAAAGCCCTTTGTATGGTAATGTTACTGTGCTCCACATTTCACATCATATCTGTTCATGTTGTACGTGTTTGTGTTCAACTTCCATAAGCAGGGCTAAGCATTATACTGTATAACTGTAGTGGAAATGCATTCTTTTTTTTATTATTATTAAACCTCTATATTTGTTTATTCGCTATGACATGCTCTGATGAAAATGGCACTATTATTGCTTAACAGGTTGGCTAAATCTATATATATATTTTGTTAGAAGACATGTTTTTCTTAGTGAAGGGTGAATGAGTGTGCTTGTGGTTCTGTCTGTTTATCTTTGTCCCTGGTGTGAACATTGACGAGAATAAATGAGACCAAAATGAATTTCTCTTTGATTCTCAGTGCTTACTGCTGTGTTGTACAGTTTTTTAGATGAATGTCAATGATATCACTGGATGTAATAGAGTGTAATTGTTAGATATAAATACATACAGAGAACCTATTTTATTTTGTACTTTCTTTGAACACGTCACTGAGGTTGGTAACATGTTTTAAGACCATATCATCATCTTTTCTTTACATATCCCATTTTTTTCTGTATGCTTAGCAGATTTTATATAAATATTGTTTTAAATGAATTTGTAGATTGATGTTTTCCGTTTCTTCTTTTTTTTTTTCATTGTTTCCGTCCATTTATTTTGTGCTGGCATGAGTTTTAGATATCTAAGGAGAGAGAGGTAATTGCTCAGCTGACAGAAAAAAATCGCTCTTGCATATTATGAATCATGTCTGATCATTTGTAGCACATTTACTGCTGAGCAATACAAATAAAAAGGCTTTGAAGGCTTCTTCAGTCTGTAGTTGATTTTTGTCAATATTTAAAGCAAAGCCTGCTTAAAAAAGCAAAGTGGAGCACACATGCCAATGTTTCCCCCCTGATTTAAATGGGTCAAAGGTTTCTGGAATCTTCCCTGTTTGCTCTGTATATGCTGAATGAAGCTTTTCTATTCACATGCTGTTCGGTGTGACACACAACTGGGACGTTCATTCATTCACAGTCTCTCAAAAGGCAACAGATGTTTGTAGTCTTTTTATAAACCCTCTCAATCACATTGCTGCATGCTAGAATGCAGTTAGGTGTTATAGTCTTTGTTTTGCAAATTCTGTCTTGAGTTATTTGAGAAATACTAAAACAATAAAACAATACTATAATACAATTTTAGGCCTATAAAACTTTATGCTGTCTCTGTGTGCTCCACTTTAAAAAAATAAATAAATAAATGAAAAAACGAAATACCAATAAAAAATAAAATAATAAATTAAATTAAAATCCTATGCTACACAGCAAAACATTACGTTCCCAATAGTATTTCATCTTAACAACATCCTTTTTCAGTTCCTTCTTTTTATAAAGGGCCCTAAGCAAGGCAAAAAAAAAAAAAAAACACCCTTAAAGGCACCCCCTTAATTTTCAGATTGGTTAAGTTATTTAATGGCAGATTCTTGAATAAAAAAAAAAAAAAAAATTTCATAAAATATTTGCTATTTTGTGTTAATAACCAGCTAAGTACTTTATATCATGTTTTTATTTATAATTCCATTGTTTCTATATTCAAAATATGTTTAAAACAATAAATATTAACATTATTTCTGCAACTCTGCCTTTTCTGTGCAGTTTTTAGCACAGCTGCATGTCTAAATGTATCAGTAGACATACGTTTTCTTTCATTTGTTAACTAAATTACTCCACAAGTGTTGTATAACTACTAACAACGAATTGTAGAACAAAATTGCACAATCTGGCAAAAGCACTCTGCAGAATCCTCACCTTGCGATAGGATTGGTAGAAAACTAACGTTGTCGCTCAGCGATTGGATAGCAAGAACTGTCAATCACAAAGCCACTTTCCCATCCGGGTCAGATCGGAAGCAACTCTATCCGGTGCATTGGGCGAGTGTGTGTGTGTCACACTTTCAGCTGGTGAGTCTGTCATGCTGCTCTCAGCACACCTTTAACCTGCGGATACACATGAAACATACGGATTACCTGTGAGACACACACGCAAGGGCTCGTTTGCTGTCGCTTCAGACACTGATCTGATCATTTCTAAGCTTTTTTTTAGTGTTTAGTGGAGGAAATTTGGGGATAAGATGGCGGATGTGGCTCCGGCCGGCGTGGAGAAGAGTCTGGATGACTTCTTCGCTAAGCGCGACAAGAAGAAAAAGAAGGAGAAGGGCAAGGGGAAGGAGCAGGCGACCGGAGGAGCTGGAGGAGCTGGAGGAACCGTAATGGCGGTGAAAAAGACGAAAAGGGAGAAGGAGAAGTCGACGAAGAGTGAGAATCAGGACGCGCAGATGGAAAAGGTAACGCACAGTCAAACAACACACGGGCTGTGTCACAAAACCTAGTGAGCTGCCTATCTAGACAGCGTTTGTAGGTAACGTTACAAAGGGCGCGTGAACGTTCTAAAAGCGCAATGTGGTCTAAGCAGGCAGTTCACTCAGTTTTGTGACAACAAGCAAATAACAACACCAATAAAAGGTTACATTTTTTCTTTTATCTTCATAAAGAAAGTTAATGTGATATTATGCTGTAGCTATCATCGGTTATGTTTCTGACAGCTGCTACGTTACTTAAATTGATAGTTAATTTTACAATCAAATTGTCATAATTTAACGTTACTCACCCTGCCTGACTTTCTTTCCTCTAGAAAATCAGATTTTTGGCAGAACATTAGATATTGACAGCCTAACATTTCATATGGCAATGGAGCAACACAAGGGTGTGTAAACGATGACAGAAGTGTAATTTTTGTGTGAACCATGCCTTTAATGTTACCCTTAAATAGAAGTAGCATTTGGTCGTGACGTATGTTGGGTGATGTGACATCATACTGACATTCGTTGCTAAGGGCATCAATCTTCCAGCAGGGGTTTATAACTGCTGCTGTAACTGTGTCCTTCACCTCCACCAAATGCTTGTTTCTCTTGTGAGACAGTACAGAATAGCAATGTGCTAATGAACGCAAGTTTTGTATGATGATTGTACTTTTACAGTGACATCAGGTCACTTTAATTAAATCCTGCAAGTTGCATCATTTCGCCTAATTATGCTGTTCCCTAAAAGTGTGTAATCCCTTTATGAAGAAAAAGTACATACTTTTGAGTATATCCCCCACATTTCAGTTTATTTACTTTAAGCTACTCGATTTTTTGTACCATATTGGAAAGAAAAAAGTAGCTTGCTGATCAGTCATGGGTTTTTCATGCGGAGAACTCTGCTCAAGGTTTTGCATAATGATGCATTAATGGCCAAAGATGTCTTTATAAAAGTTCACCATGTAGTTGCACATAAATATCTAAATATTCGTATTATATATTTTTCATCAAGTTTATTGATCGATATTGATGAGTCACTCTAAACATCTCTACTTAACTGATGGTCTCACATATCACCATGTTTGTAGTTTTTACAAAAAAAAAAAAGTATTTGTTTGTAATTCTGAACTGAATCCTTCTCTAAAGTGCAACTGGATTGTAGACAGTGTTAGCCTGCCATTGGAGTGTGAATAGATCTGCACCAGAATTTCACCAGATATTAGGGCTGCACAATTAATCAAAATAAAACCAAAATCACAATATGTCTTATTGCAATTATTGAATCACAAATGCTGTTGTTTAATTCAATTCACTGCGTGGTTCAGAGTGAATCGTGGCACTATGTTATTTTACACGCAAGCAGCTCACAAGCAGAGGACTGTTGAATGAGCTGATTTGAGAGCGTTTGAGTTTATAGAAGATGTGGCTTATGGAGTGAAAAATAAACCTAGAGTAGTAAATGTTAAAATATTAGTGTTGTTTAACATTAACATGTTCTAAATGTGTTTTTATGAACTGAATCATGGCTGCAACATACTTAAAAAGTAATAAACAGCAATATGTTCCTCCATGTAGCTTAATGCACACTCTTATATATTCAGATGTGACTTAATTCATTACTTGAGTTTTTTTTTCCTCACTCAGACACAAACTCCACTAAAATTCTATGTGCCTACAGGCCAATTTACACATTTACATACTGTTTTCAAAATGATTAAACTTGTACAAAAACAATACAAAACTGCATAAGTTAGCAAGTTAGATTTGTACAGTAATACAATGTTGAAATGTATTCCTACCTAATTTAGAAAATGAAGTTCTATGAAAATAATTAGATGGAGCTTAACACCTACATAGTTGTTATTCTTTCAATTTCATTACACAATTCATACACAAAATGGGAAAAAGACTTGATTTGAGACAATTAAGTGTTCATTTTGGATGTGAAACTAACTGCTGTGCTGTTTCTGAAAGTTGGTTAGGAGAACTGTGTGAAGGGTTATAAAAAAAAAAACAAGCTACACAAAATCGCATTCAAAATCGGCAATGAATCGCCTGCAATTTTGAATGCGATTTTGTGTAGCTTGTCCGTGATCTATGGCTCTGTGTAGTAAATGCCACTCCGTCTGAAAGCACGTGCTGGAGATTTACTACTAATCACCAGAAGCGGCTTTACTGACGAGATGCACATGAAAATCGCATTCTATTTTTTGCCCAGCCCTACTTACATTACACAACTTCATTTATAAATTACATTTATAATCTACACTTAGGAACCAAGTGCTGTGACTGACTCCACTGTAGTTCCAGAAATATATAGTTAATATATTGTATAGACATTAACTTGGTTCTTGTATTGTTTTAAATTCTCTAAAAATGTGTTCATTGAACTCTATATAAGGGTCACCTCTCTTTTCTTAAACTGTCACTCCAGGAGGATGAGGAATGGAAGGACTTTGAGCAGAAGGAGGTGGACTACACCGGACTCCGACTCCAGGCCCTGCAGATGAGGTGTGAAGCACAAACAGTTGGCATCTAATGAATTTGATGGATCTTACATGGATTACCCAGTTAGCTGGATTTTATTGTTGGCGATTTGACATGATCCAGGATTGTTCATCTCGGAGCTGCTGTCATAGTAACAGGTCCAAAAGCTCAAACCTGGTCGGGAACAGGCTTATTTCACATAAACAGGATTAGACTGTATAATTTTGTGTACCTTATTAATTAAAATGTTGCGTAATCTGTAAAGCCTTCTACACACGGCACGGTTTTAGCAAGGATGTCACAATGTGCATGGATCTAATAAACTTGGGTGCGACGTGTGTAGACTGTACGATGATGACACCAATTGACCCGTACGCTGCGACGCACGTTACTATAGAAGAATAAAACGTCATCAGCATGCACTAGTGGTAAACAAAAAGTGCATTCTCCCTGCGTTCCATTCGGAAGGGCTCATCCCTGTGCCCTAATCCCTTCAAAGGGTTTACCCTCCGGAGTGAGAGCTTCGAAGGGTTGAAGGGTGTAGGGGACCAAACAACTGTTTCTTGAAGTGCTCTTCTGCGTCATCATCACGTGCCCACATGGAGGCGCCGTCATCATGCAAAGAATCTGCGCATAGGATCATGGGAGCCCGAAGTGTCCCATCAGTTGTACCCTTTGAAATCCTTCATTCCGAAGGGCCCTTTGAAGTGGCCAGTTTTGAGCACTTCGGTTTGGAACGACCCTTCAGTATGGCGGTCATGATTGTTTTCACTCCGAAGTGCCCTTCGGAGGGCGATATATCCCGTTTGGAACGCACCGTATGAATCACACTATAACAGTTGTATGTTTATGTGTGCTGAAAAAAAAGTGGAAGCGGTGAAAGAGGAGGGAATAAGAGCTTGATGTGAGCAGTTTTATGTTTTAGCGCCATGTCGCGTTGATTTCATGTCGCATTTTTATTGGCTCAGTAAACTTCGATCGTACCAGCAAACACACTGCGATGTTCATGCTAAATTTATGACACGTGACCGTCAGAAAATTATCTTAGGCTATCTTTGGTCACAAGACCGTGACAATGGCCATCTTTGAACCTCTCACTGTACGACATAAGAGCACTGATTAGGAGCCACTATCACAGAAATCGCCATGATTGTTTCACGATGCCAATCTTTCATCTGGGACAGCTGAAAATTGTGCAAGGCTTAATAGACACTCATTTTACTAATTGAGAGATTTATTCGTGATGGAATAGATGTGCATTAATTCTCACCATCTTTTATGCAGGTGGCTTTGATGCATCGAGATCAGAGCCGATCCTCCCTATACGCAAAATACGCAAGCTGCATAGGGCCCGCGAAACACCAGGTGGCCCCCTTGCTCTCAAAGATGATTTAATTTTTGTTTCATTTTTGAATTTGGCCAGCGGTTATGAAAACATGAATGATAATTTCTTTTAATGCGGTGCGCTGTCGCCCTTTCTACGTAAAAATCTGTCAAATCATGTAACGTAAATGTCGTACAGTCTTGCTCGAGACTAAAAAAATTTTTTAAAGCATACCGAGCTGCGGAAGAGACACTGTTTCTCAAGCATTTTCCGCGAACGCGATTCGAGACGGGAGTGAAACACGGACAAATGCGTTTCATTCATTCGTTCATAACCACTCATATACCCCACTCAACCCCCCAATCCCCTCCCCAACGCCGCCGCCGACACAGTTTTGCGTAGGGCCCCCGAAGTCTAAGATTGGCACTGATTGAGATGCACACTCACTTCTTAAATCTCAAAATGCTTTTATGAAGCATTAAAGGTGCAATAGGTGATTGTCTTCAGAAACATTTTTTGTTATGCTTGTTGAAAGTCTCTTCACATCCCGATAGCAATCATTAAGTTAAGTGGTCTAAATGTATTTATATGTATTTATATATTCTGTGGAAGGCGTAGAACCAAGAAATGTTCGTCCAATCAAAACGCTCGTTCTAAAGGTAGTATTTTCCAAGATCTCCTACTGCACCTTTAATTTGAACAGTCAGTTATGTTTTAAGATGAATCATATGGATTAAGAAACTTTAATGCTGTCACGTATAATAAATCTGCTTCAGAAATAAATGAATTGCAAATTACAATACTCTTGTCATTGAAAAATGCAAACCCTGTACAAATTCTAGAAATGGTAAAAACTAATTTGGAATCGCTTAAACAGGGTTACAAATTGTATTTATATATTAGAAAGTTTATCAAAGCAAAGAGTTTATTTGAATTCATGCATGTTACAGCGTATCTCTATTGAAGTACACAATTTTTCGTCTGTCTGATAGTGATGAGAAGGAGGAGGAAGAATACGAGAAGGAGGAAGTGGGCGAGGATGGTGAGATCATCCTGGTCACTGGTGATAAAGTCTCTGGACCCTGGAATAAATCAAGCGCCCCCCCTTCAGCTGCTCCGGGTGAGTCGGCAGTGTTAGTATAAATAGCCAACTAATGAAAGTATTAGTTGAGATTAGTTTTTAAACACTAATCTGTCTCATTTCCTGTTAGTAGAGGAAGTTGAGGTTCCTGAGCCCAAAGCACCTGGCGTGTATCGTCCCCCAGGGGCCCGGTTAACCTCTACCAAGAAAGGCCCAACTCAAGGGCCTCCAGAAATCAACGACACCCAGTTTCCCTCTCTCCTCTCCACCGCCAGACACGTGGAGACTCGCAAGTAAGTGACTGAGCTCTTCTAAAAGTCTGTACTGTTCATTGCTTAATCAGATGTACCTTTAGCGTCCTTCCTCGATTTTCCTCATACACGGAGTATGTTAGGAATGCCATACTGATGTGCTGCGATTTCCGCAGTATTTGTACTGTGCAGATTTTCTCTGTGCATGGAATAATAGTGTTTTGTTTACTAAAATAATTAAAAATGAATTAAGAAATTAATAGAAATTAAGCTGAAATATGAAAACCTAAGAGACAAACTTAAATGTAATGTAAAAATGTTGCCTTGGCAACTATCTGAAATAAAATAAGTACTAAAATGACTAAAGCTAAAACTGAAATAAAAACTTAATATAAATGACAAAATTACTAAACTTAAAAAAAACAATAAGTACTATAATAGTACACAAATAATACTAAAATAGCCAAACTGCCCAAATGTGCATTATAAAATGTATAGTTCTGAAATTTCTGATTGGATGAGCCATTTTAGTGTTATGCGATTAATGCAGGAGTGTAAAAAGTATGCCATTTTTCAAAACGTAAAATTATCTTTAGATTTTGGGTAGGGATGTCAATTTTCGATCATTTCCATTATCGATCGTCGTTTAAATTAACGATCAATTAATCGATTAATCGTTAACTTTAATGCAGCAAAAAGCGTCTATTGCAGCAGCACGCAGTCACCGGCATGACAGGATGTGCAAAAGCCACTCAAAAAAAAAACCCCGCTTTCTCACCCGAATTAAAGGGGTTTTAGTCTGAATAAAATGCTAGTAGCAGGATTGTAAAATGAATAGATATGATCATTTGATAAAATGAAGAGAGCGCGCCGTACGTTTGAGATCATTTTACTTTGTTGACTGTTTCCTATCCCGACACGGAGACCGCTGAACGCGCCTCTTTAAATGGTTTCGTGGCACTCGTTGTTGTATTTTAAAACACAATTGCAATGTTTTCAACTGACATTATGGCATTTAAAATAAAATGATCCCAAACGTAACTGTGGCACGTGTGGCTGTGCTGCGTAATAAAGCTTGCACATGGATCCGCATGTCTCACGTCTTGTCAGCCCCGTAACACCTGTGTTCCGCAGCCCTGCAAAGCGCAGAGCCCGATATGAAAGAATTATCTGGGGAAATGACTTAGTTACTACATTTCTATTGCTTTCCATGTTGAAGAACTTTGTGTTGTTTCTATTTTAATGTACTTTTAAAGTTTAAATCACATTAAAAGCTTAATTTGTAATTATGAGTGAATGATGATGCATTTATATACCGTCACTCACAGCCGCTCGCACGTGTTTTGCGCATGAGCCGCACGCAGCCCAAAATTAAACGACTTAATCGACCATCGATAGCTTTAATCGATTGCATCTCTTATCGACAATTAACCGATCATCGATTAATCGTTGACATCCCTAATTTTGGGTCTTGAAAATGTGCATTTAGTAAAAAATTTATTTTGGTGTAGTTTTAGTTATACCAGTTATGTTAGTTTTAATTGTTATTAATAAAAGTTTTCATCTAGTTTTCATAAGGAAGATAACACTACATGAAGCAGAAACTAATTAGAAATTTATTCACATATTGTCGTGTAGTTACCTACCATTTGAAACACTTATTTTTGCATTCTATTTGAAATACTTGTTTAAGATGCATCCATGCGGACCGCAAAGGTTTTGACATAATGAAATAAATAAATAAATGCCAAATGCTAATTTCTAATAAAATCAAATTTATATCAAGCACATCAAGGTCAGCTCAGTCGAGCCGTTTAGGTGCAGTTGTGTGTGCAATGAAGTGAGCAGAGAGCTGCACTCACACAGATGAAACTTTCAGTGAGTGAACAACAATTGGGTTCTCAAAAATTTGTGAAGTTGACGGGTCCTTAAAGGGGTCATATGATGCTGCTAAAAAGAACATTATTTTGTGTATTTGGTGTAATGAAATGTGTTTATGCGGTTTAAGGCTCAAAAAACACATTATTTTCCACATACTGTACATTATTGTTTCTCCTCTATGCCCCGCCTTTCTGAAACGCGTCGATTTTTACAAAGCTCATCGGTCTGAAAAAGCGAGGTGTGCTCTGATTGGCCAGCTATCCAGTGCGTTGTGATTGGCCGAATACCTCAAGCGTGTGACGGAAATGTTACGCACCTTACCATATTGTGACGCCCTGTCCAGCCGGAGTGTAACATAACATGTCTGCATTTGTGATCGGAGAAATTACAAACAACAAGTGCTACTCTACACTGCTCAAAACTCGCGTTTGAATCGTCAGTGGCAAATTCTTTA
>NW_015636932.1:186727-190117 GCF_001515625.1 Sinocyclocheilus rhinocerous
GGCGGGCGGGCTTGAGAACGGCGCGGCCAGCGGATTCGACGATGGAGCGTCCGGCGGGCTTGCGGCAATCACATTTGACGACCCTGGGCTGGACTCCGCTTCATCCACTGTGAAAGCCGATCTGGCGATCGACTGCGCGAAGTTGATGTATTTCCTCAGCGACCAGCACGGATCAGCTCCAGGTTTCTTTGCGTGAACATTTAGGCGGTGTTATGCAAATCTTCCCACATCGTGATGTAGACATGTGGGGGCGTGTTAGAACGAACCGTTTAAGGTCGGCGTGGCGGACTCTTAACTTTTATAAATAATATCTCTTTGGATTTGAGACTTTAGTCTTTGCAACTTTACAGATCTTCTTTATGCACCAAGAGCTTGTAACACTCCAAAGAGAAAGGAAAAATTTAAATTGCATCATATGACCGACCCCTTTAAAGTCTTAAATGCTACAAGATATTCTTAGTTATGATTTCAGGAGGCCCTCAATTTGGGGACAGAATGTAACGATTAAACTTCAAAAGGCTATTATTTTATTGAATAAATATGAGCGCTGCACATTTCAAATTCAGCTGCTGCTTTGTGTACTGCCCTTACCAGGGAAACCGCTATATTTCTGCCGTTCCAAAAGCGCCACCTGCTGGCAGAGATTGAATTTACATTTTCATTAAGCCCTGCTGTTTTTGTTCAGACTGACCAATGTGAAAATCAACCCATGTGAGTTGTAAATGTGAACTAGTGGATCGACAAGAAGATAATGCATTATAAAAATGTAAACAATTAAGACGGTAAAATATATTTGTTATTTAAAGAATTATTATCAAATAATTATTATATTAATTAAATTAATAATAATTTAAACTTTTAACTCCATTTTCTTAAAAAAATGGTTTAAAGACTGAAATGTGAAGTTTAACATTTTATCAAACTTTTTTTTGTGTGTGAAAACCTGTATCTGAACTCTAAATCATGCTTTTTACATTCATTTTAATTTGATTTGTGCAGATATTAAAAAAGGTCCTAAAGTCTTAAATTTAAGATTTAAAATCCTGCAGATACCCTGGTCTGGCAAAAACCATCAATTCATGTTTTTAGGTATATAATTGTCCGGACCTCGGCTGGTGAGGAGGGTTCTTTACTGGACCTCAAGCAATTTCAGTGGAAGACCCCTGGTTTAAAATAAATACATACTATACAGTTGTTAGTATTCCATTTTGAGCATAACCAATCCTGCATACTGGTGGATATTTTGTTGCAGGGACAGAGAGATGGAGAAGACCTTCGAGGTGGTCAAGCACAAGAGCCGGGTCAGAGAAGGGGAAGGCCCAGGCTCCATGCAGCATCTACAGTTAGATAATCAGTATGCCATCCTGGGGGACAAATAAAAGCCATCTCCCCCTCCCCCCCAAGCCTACCGCCAATGGTACAGTAAGACTCGTTGGGGGAAAATGTCCTGCAGCTGTCTGATGCAGTCCTGACTGAGCTGGAGACGTCTGTGCAATAGCATTCTGGAAGGCACTTCCTGGTCGTTTTGCAGGTAAAGCCTGCTTGATTTGATTCTTACCACTCTGAGGAGTAAAAACCACCTCCGTATCCCTCTGTGAGAATGTAGTTCTGCGCTAGTTTGTCAACATATTGTGAATAATGGATTTTCTCTAACAATGTCCCTTTAACCCTTTCATCTCTGTTCCTCTCCTCATTTTATTTGATTCCATGATTGACAAACCATTATTAAAGCTTAACCTTTCTAATCTCATATCATGTTTGTGGTTTGATGTGTATTTTTGCAGCTGTGGTCTGTAGAAGGTGCTGCAGTCATTGCTATGAATAGTTGGCCGTGTCAAATGAGTTCTAGCTTATGTAGATGCGATTTTGTTTACAATGTGCAAATAACAATCTAGCTATTCTGTTTGGACTTTAAACTCCTCACCATGTTTTTTTTAATTTTATTTGACTGGACAGAAACTGCTGGGTTGTTTGTTTATGCTTTTCTTCGAGCAGTTGAGGGTGGTGTACTAAACTACGGTTTTGTGGTAATACATTTAGCTGAATTATTTTGCTGTATGATAGCGGTATATGACTTATCAGTACAGTTCAGCCTTACAAAAACTGATACATTTTGCATTCATCTGAATGACACAAAGATTTTCAAGATGGTGTCTGTTCATACAAACCTTTCAAAAATATAACAATTAGTAATCAAAAAAGATTTGAGGGAAAAAAAGTGACGTTGCACTACGTTTTGTTTGGAACATTGTGGCAAAAGACTTCAACAGATTATATGAGTGCTTTATTGGTGCTTTTATGAAACAAAATCTAGCAATCACAAGCTTGCATTAATAAATACTGTTAGTAAAGGAAAGATTATTTTAAGATCGTTTCATTTTTGACAGGTTCTGATGAGTGAGTGGTAATTATATAACTGTTATTCTACTAGTAGGAATGATTATTTCTTCATCTCCAGTATGCCACTGCCTGGTCCTCTCCGCTTTGCACTGCAGATGTTACAATACTGTATTCCAGGGACCTGCCAAAGAACATAAAATGCAAAACATTAATAGTGCAAAAGCAAAATAAACATTTCTCCTTTTTTAAGATAAAGGGTCAAAGTTTGAATGCAGCAGGCTGGTTCAAATGTGAAGTGTGTCCTTTCTGCATCTCTAGCATTAATAAATGCCATTGGTTGAGCAATTGCTATGCTAGAATGCTAGCAAAATGTTCGGATAGTGCAACTTATCTTAGAAATACAAAATACAGTCTTCTAGTTGTTTTTGCATATTAAGGTGGATTACAAAAAATACTTCACCTTTAAAAAGCAGTTATATGTAAAGATTAAAGAAGACTTACGTTCCCAGGGGATGGCAGACACTCCTTGTGGAACATGTGTCTGCAGTGAAACACCACCACACCGAATGCCTGAGCCGTGTCTTTGATTGTGAATTAAATTAAAAATAAGAATTAAAATAATGATTGGGTGACAGCTCTTATTTTCCTGTTTTTTTGTGTATATATTGTGCACGTTATCCATTTAAAAATTCACACACACATACATATACAGTGCCTTGCGAAAGTATTCATTACCCCATTCATTTTTTCACATTTTATGTTGCTGCCTTATGTTAAACAGCTTTAGGTTACTTTTTTTCCACATCAATCCACTCCATACACCATACTGACAAAGCAAAAACAGAATTGTCACAACTTCGTACATTTATAAAAAATAAAAAAAAACTGAAATAAGTATTCATACCCTTAACTAAATATTTCGCTGAAGCACCTTTACAGTCTCAAGTCTTTTTTTTGTTTGATGCGACAAGCTTTGATCATCATCATTTGGCAATTATCTGCCATTCTTCTCCTCACCTCTTCACCTCTCAAGCTCTGTCAGGTTGGATG
>NW_015636932.1:190345-192807 GCF_001515625.1 Sinocyclocheilus rhinocerous
CAGGAGGTTTTGGAGCACTTTATGCTTCCATCTGCTGACAAGCTTTATGGAGATGCTGATTTCCTTTTCCAGCAGGACTTTAGCACCTGCCCACAGTGCCAAAACCACTTCCAAGTGGTTTGCTGACCATGATATTACTGTGCTTGATTGGCCAGCCAACATGCCTGACCTGAAGCCTATATGGAATCTATGGGATATTTTCAAGAGAAAGATGAGAAACAGTGGATCCGAGCTGAAGCTCAATAGTTTCTCAGCAGAGCCACAGGCTGATCGCTTCATTCACTCCTCACTGATGCTGGAGTTTGTGCTAAAGGAGCCCCAATCCAATTACTGAGTTCAGAAATCAACATACTTTAAAGAACGTGAACTTTTCTGTTATGCAAATCCTTTTTTTGATTGATCTTAGGATATATTCTAATATTTTGAGATACTGGATTTTTGACTTTCATGAGCTGTAAGCTCTAATCATCAAAATAAAAAAAAATAAAAACATTTGAAATGTTTTACTTTACATGTAATGAATCTAGAATATATGAAAGTTTCACTTTTTGAAATAAGTTGCAAAAAATGAACTTTTTCACGATATTCAAATTTTTTGAGATGCACCTGTACATATACACTCAAACACACACAACTTATATAATAGCATAGTTATTTAATATGCATTCATTTTCAAGAAATAGGTTTATAATTTTTTTCTATATTGTATTTTATATTTTATTTCTTCTATATTTCTCCATATATTTCATGTGTGGGTATGTGTTCATGTATACAAATGGATGCATTAAAAGTCATTAGGGTGTACCTGATGGTAAAATAGGAGTGTGGCAGGATTCACAGATGTTTTCTTCTATGAGAAACAAAAGCAAAAGAATTTTGTAGCATTTCTAGTGAACTAAACAGCTGCTGATTTGCCCTGATATTTATTAATTTTGTCCTAGATGACAGGAAGACGAAACACTTGTTTACCATCCACCTGCACTCCTCTTTTTTGTGTCCTGTGCATCCTCTGTAGAAGAGACAGTGAATCTGCCACCAGGATCTTCTTACAGCCCTCTCTCAGTAAGATCTACAGGACAAACATCAAGATGTTCTGAACACTTTCCATGAACACAAAATGATCAAGCAAATGTATCTTAACAAGCATCTAGTTATATTAGTATTCTAGTCTGAATGGAATGCTGGTTTAACCGGCAGTGATCACACCTGTAGATTGTAGTCTTGTAGAATCTTAACCAGTGAGTCTCTGAGGTTAGGAATCTCCATCCCTTCTTTAATGCGGTGAATGAGCAGGATGGGGTCCACATGGGTTCCAATGTTATTCAAGAGGCCTGTGATAAACGCTAGAGTGAAGAAAACAAACAAGAAGCATTACTAATATTGTAAGTTCCAATTTTTTTTTAGCAGAAAGAGCTGCTGTAGAGTCAGGTCTCATACGTGGTTTGTCTATAGAGTAAGAGATGAGATCGTCCCAGAGTTCTCTGTCATCCTGCTCTTTAGCAAACTCGATGGCCTTGTCCACATCCGCCAGCTCCTCCATGATCATTTGCAGGGCACGTCTGCAGTTTCCCATACGACCTGACGGGAAAAAAGCATACATCAGAAGCACTAGAGGCTACAGCCAGTTGAAAAGTTTACACACAGTGACATCTCCTCTGTTGCACTGGATCAATTACTGTGTAAAGAACTATAACATGCATTCAAGTTTGATGACAGAAATGCACAGATCAATGATTCAGAACTCACTGAGCAGGAAGACTGTCTCTTCTACAAAGTGCCTCTGCTGACAGATTTCCAGAGCCTGAAAGACACAAAGCAACTGTTCAAAATCTGTATTCATACCCCTTCCCTTTTTTTCACGTTTTGTTATGTTGCTGCCTTATGTTAAACTGCTTTAAATGACTTTTTTTTTCCACATCATTCTACATTCCATACAATATAATGACAAAGCAAAAAACAGGTTTTTAACATCTTCGCAAATTTATGAAAAATAATCAACTTAAATGATTCCATTGCATAAGTATTCATACCCTTATCTGGGACAGTTGAAATTTAGCTCAGGAGTTCATATTGCTTGTAGATGTTACTAGACTTCGAGTATACTTAAGCTGTAGCAAATTCAATTGAATGGGTATGATTTGGAAAGGCACACACGTCTTAATAAAACGTCTTGGATAAACATCACTGCAACACTCCACCGATCTGGGCTTTATGTGTGGCCAAACTCAATCCTCTCCTCAGTGAAGACACATTAAAACACACTTGGTATTTGCAAAAAAGCACCTAAAGGACCCTCAGGCTGTGAGACAATATTCTCTGGTCTGATGAACCTCAATTCTAAACGTCATGTTTGAAGGAAACCAGCTCTGCTCATCACCTGCAGAGTACCATCCCAAAAGTAAAGTGTGCTGGTAGCAGCCTCATGCTGTGGAGCTGTTTTTCAGCGGCAGGGACTGAGGGAC
>NW_015636932.1:193099-212728 GCF_001515625.1 Sinocyclocheilus rhinocerous
ATTCCAAGCATAATGTTTGAAGGAAACCAGGCACTGCTCATCACCTGCAGAGTACCATCCCAATAGTAAAAGCAGCAGGGACCGAGGGACTCGTCAGAGTAGAAGAAAAGCTCAATGCACTAAAATATTGTCCAGAGCATTCAGAACCTCAGACTGGGCAGAAGGCTCACCTTCCAATAGGACAATGACCCTAAGCACACAGCAAGAGTGGCTTATAGACAACTCTGTGAATGTCCTTGAGTGGCCCAGCCAGATATTTCTGGAGAAACCTGAAAATGTGCATCTGCCCTCATCCAACCTGACAGATCTAGAGAGGTGAAGACGTGAGGTGAAGAATGGCAGATAATTGCCAAATGCTGATGATCAAAGCTTGTGGCATCAAACAAAAAAGACTTGAGACTGTAAAGGTGCTTCAGCAAAATATTTAGTTAAGGGTATGAATACTTATTTCAATGTATTTATTTTTTATTTTTAATAAATTTACAAAGTTGTGACAATTCTGTTTTTGCTTTGTCATTATGAAGTATGAATTCATTATGTCATTATGAAGTATGGAGTGTAGATTGATGTGGAAAAAAGTAATTTAAAGCAGTTTAACACAAGGCAACAACAAAAATTTGAAAAAAAAAAAAAAAATGAAGGGGTATGAATACTTTCACAAGGCACTGTGTGTGTATACATATATATCACCTTAACATAAATAGGTTATTTGCCATTTAAGTGAAATAACTGGACATAAACATAGGGGCCTGATAAAAATGCTAATTTTAGAAGAAAATTTCTTCTAAAACGGCACTTAGGCTTTTGCATCTATACTCTTCATATATATAATTTTGTATAAAAGTTGATCAAAACCAAAGTTTGGGATCAGTACATTTTTTAAAAATGGTTTCTCTTATGCTCACTAGGCTGCATTTATTTGATCAAAATACAGTAAAAACTGTAATATTGTGAAATATATTATTACAAATTAAAATAACTGTTTTATAATTTAATATATTTTAATATAATAATATATTTAATATATTAGGAGAAAATGCATAATTTATTCCTGTGACTGCAAACCTGAATGTTCAGCAGCCATTACTCCAGTCTTCAGTGTCACATGATCCTCCAGAAATCATTCTAATATACTAATTTGCTCAAAATTTTTTTATTCTCAATGCTGAAAAAAAAGTTCTTGCTTTATTATTTTTGTGGAAACCATAATTTCTCAGGATTATGTGATGATAGAATGCTCAAAAGAACAGCATTTATTTGAAATAGAAATTGAATGTAACTGTCACTTTTGATCTTACTGAGCCCAAAATTTAGAACAGTAATGTATGATGATTAAGTCAACTTAAAAAAAATGTACCCCATTAATGTGTTATTTCCTGTTTAGTGACACAAATTGTATACAAACCTTCTCTAGTGGGCAGTGCATGCTCTCTCTGAGGAAGGGCAGTAGGTTGGGTCGGTCATACTCAGCATACAAACTGATCTGCCTCTCATGGTACTTCTGCCCCTTATGATGGTCCCGCTTAAACAGCTTATGCAAATACTGAGGAGAAACAGGCAAAAAGCAAGTAACACATCCGATGTTAATACAGCTGGACCCCTCAGACACATCTGTATGATTTAAACAGCTCATATTCAACATACCACATGTAACAGCTCAGGTCTGTCTTTTAATTCCTCCACCACTTTGTCCATCTGTGGGAGAGAAGCACACAGATGTTCATCTGTACAGAGTTAGGAGGGTTTAATCAGAAGACTGAGGCCACTGCACTGAACTCACCGATATTTTATCATCATTATCCAGCAGCATGTCAACAGCTTTCTAAAAAAAAAAAAGAGAACAAAGAGGCGGACATATCCTTCAGACACATCTCTCTGACTATAAATCACACTGTTCCAAAGTCATCTATAATATATATCATCAGCAAAACAATCCATAACTTCCTGAACTTATGCACTTGACAAGTTTCTTGCATTAAATTCGAAAACAAAGGTCCTCAGTATTGCCAAAGGAATAAAATAGATGTTTTACCTCTTTGTCGAAATCCATGAGCAAGACAATCTTGTCCTTGATGGCGGAGAATAGGTTGTGTTTGTGAATGAGTTGGTAAACATCTTTGTGTCTCAGTTTCAGGTAGATCTCCAGAGCACGATCATAACGCTGATCATATGTGTAGCTGCATACACACATATAAGATCAGTCTAACTTGTGCAGAGCTGCTTTTAAAATGATTTTACAAGCTTTTCATTTATTGATGAATTGGCAGCATTCACTCACAGTTCGGCCAGTGTGGTGAGAAGCATGCTGTTGGTGGGGTCCTTCTTCAGGTGTTCATTCACTGCCTGAACTATAGCCATGTTGTTATACAGCTCTCCTGGCCACTCACGAATCAGTGTGGCAAAACCCTGTGTGAAGAACAACAAAAGGATTTTCCTTCTTCCGTAAAGTTTGTTGTTGTAATAGGTTACCATCTTGTTCACGCAAGTGAAAAAACTATTTAATGGAAAACACATACCTCATAGTCAGTCTTGAGGAACTCGTGAAGTATCATCTCATAAATTGCTGGTCGAAGACGAAGGTCTCCTCTTGGTAAGTACTGACTGATGGCCTGGGAGGAAGTAGAATGGAGTGGGTAGTTAACAAATAGCATTTGTGCAATGCAAAAATGAAAGATATTAGGTTAAACTGATATTTTTGATGAATTATTATTTCTGTAATATTTTAAAATATATGTGCCCCTGGACCACAGACCAGTCATAAGTAGCACGGGTATATTTGTAGCGATAGCCAACAATACATTGTATGGGTCAAAATAATCAATTGTTATTTTATGCCAAAAATCATTAGGATATTAAGTAAAGATCATGTTGCATAAAGATATTTTGTAAATTTCCTACCGTACATATATGTCAAAACTTAATTTTTGATTAGTAATATGCATTGCTACGGACTTCATTTGGACAATTTTAAAGGTGATTTTCTCAATTTGTTTGATGTTTTTGCACCCTCAGATTCCAGATTCTCAAATAGTTGATCTTGGCCAAATATTGTCAATATTGTTGTCCAACAAACCATACATCAATGGAAAGCTTATTTATTCAGCTTTCAGATGATGTATAAATCTCAATTTCAAAAAATCTACCCTTATGGTGACTGGTTTTGTGGTCCAGGGTCACATATACATATATATATATATATATATATTAAAATGTTACTCATTTCTCACAACACAAAAGTGTTCATTAATAATAATAATAAAAAGCGTGATATTATTAATATATTATCACAACATAATCATAATAAAGATCACACTAAAATTCTTGACAAAAACAATAAAAAATATTGACATGATAATTTATCAATGCTTAATAAAATTAAGTTCTGTTTTAATATATTATTCATATGTTTCATATATTCTACATAAAACATTTTGTTAATTAATAAAATCATTTTATTACAGTTTTTCTCAGTCGCTTTGGTGCATTTCTCGAATCATCCTTAATATTTGCAAAGTATGTGCATTTCTCAAAACAATTTGTACAATCAGCACCACAAAATGGATTACCTGCAAAAGTCTCTAACTTACTCAAAATCTTTAGTTCATCTCTCAAAAGTAAGTATTTTTGTCAGTGAACATATCAGTGCTGTCAAAATGAAAAGTCTTAGTCATGTTGTCAATATAACAGTGCACTCTGTTAGTATTACCTGATGTAAACAATGGCAACAGTTTGGATGACAGTCACTGTAATGAAATGCAGAAGGCTGCACTTCTTCTGTATGCCATATATCCATTTCAAAAGTACAAATTTACACATTACTGTATGTGGGATATTGATTGAAAGAGACTGGATAGGATTCACAGTTACACTTGAGCTATTTCAGAAAACTGGTTTATCATTGGTTGATCTACATTCTCTTTATTAGTGAAAGTCAAGATTCACTTGCACAATTCTTGGCAAATTTTTTTAAAAAAAAGTCTAATAGAAATGTGTAGAAAATATGCTTGACAGTTTATGACAACTAGATCAACCACTCTGCTTTTATTGACTTAAACGATGAACTAATGACTAGATGTTTTGAGGGGTAAGACTATTGCACAGAGAACTATATAATACATTTTGAGCAATATGACATTAGCCACTGATAATGTAGGAAACAACAGACAAATGTACATAATCAATTGCATGAATGTACCAAAGCAATCGCAACTTGTTCAAAAGAATGAGAAACTGCTTTTATGATGTGCACAAGTGACTAGATGATGTGGAGGTTTGAACAAGTAGTTTTGAGAATTTCATTTCTGATCTGAGAAATGCACCAAAGCGACTGAGAAAAACTAATAATAAAAACATTTGATTAATTTCTCAGAACTTTGTCTAAGTTATAATAATATATATTGTATAAATTATAATAACAACAACAACAAAAATAATAACATCACACTGACTTATTACTATTATGAATAACAATTATTCTTAATAATAATAATAACAATAATAAGTATCCTCATTAATATTATACTATTATTTACTATAAAACACAGATAATTATTATTTAAAAAAAAATACAAATTCTGCAGACTTGCTTTCAACTGTCCAATGGTTTTAAACCTGTACACTTCATTCTCCCAGAGATCCATGTTCTTTCCAAGCACTTTTTGACACTTTCTGTCAATAAGGAATACAGAGAGAAAAATGGGGCATATATTAAGGCATCCATCCATATTTTAAACGGTTAACAGGTCAATAAATCAGAAGGTTGATGTCCTGAACCTGGCAGCTGCATCATAATCTCCTCTCTCCACCAGATGATTGATGTACGCCATTCCAATTTTCTATTCACAGAGCACAGACAGGAAGCAGCCACACTGTGAGTCCAGGTTATTATCTGAGAGACTAGCTTTCTGCACATTAAATAACATCATTCATTTGTTTTCACCTGTACATCATGCCGTTTAATGTTTTTGAAGCTGATCTCTGCAGCCATCAGTGCTTCCTGTAACAAAAATCCAAATCAAAACAGAAATCATCAAGTACAGCTCAAATTTTTAAATGCTATGATATAACTGCTAAACACTTACTTCATATTTCTTCTTCTCCAGAAGCCAGTCGATGTGGTCATCCTGGTCTCTTTCTTTAGCCACTACAATGTCTTTGGGGCTGATGATGTAGAATAGAGGCTCTCCCTCAGAGTGTTCTGGAATGGCAACACAGATGATTCAAAGATTTAAAATGATGACTATATCATCAAAATGGGAATTTAACTGATTAGACTGATTAGGGTTTTGGGTGATTTGTATCCCTCTGCATTATTATGGCATTCCAGCTGTTCATTCATTCTGTCTTCATCATACCGAGCCTGTAGTCCCTGCACTGGTTCTCCTGGAAGTTGCGTACAGTGAGAGCGTCTGATGAGATCTCCTCACAGCCCTCGGGTAACGGCTGGATGATGTCTAAACGAGGCCGTGTTCTGAACTCCTCCTCCTGTGGCAAACAGTTATATTTATTAATAAGTAAATTTTATGCTTACAGCAATACAAAACAAAATGTTTCAAATAAGATACTTTGTTTTTATGATTCTCAACATTTTTGCCTCTGAGGCTCTCTGTTGCCAAAGACTTTTTTGATATTTCTGGTACTTCTGATGCAGTGACAAAGCTGATTTTTTCCAAACTTTTTTGTTTACAGAAAGTAAATACATTAAAATAATTTAAATAATAATTCAATAATTGGTAACACTTTACTTAAAGCCTTTATGTACAATTAACCATTTACATTATAAATGGTTATTAAAAGGATTATAATGCATTATAATTATTCATAATGCATTGCAATACATTATATCTTGTCGTAAATAATTACAACCGAATTTAAAATGCATAGTGTAACAATGATTGATAAGTATTATAATGTATTAACTGTGGTTACAATTATTCATGAGATTTTACAATGCATTTTAAGGTGCATTGCAAGGCATAATTAATGCATTAAAAGTACTTTTATAATGCATTGTGCATAAAGGCTTTAAGTAAAGTGTTACCCAATAATTATACATTTATGTGACTTTTATAGTAGTTTGTGATAACTGGATTTATTTTTTTATATATATTTTGTACTCACAAACAATAATTTCTACCCAATAAAATCTTTGACATAACTTTTTTAGAAATGTAATTATTTGTTATAAAGGTGTGTATACATAAATTCATACATATTACAAAAGATTTCCATGACTTTGTTTTTCTATGACTTTTTAAGATTTTATTAATTTCCATACTTTTCTGTTATATATCCAGGTTTTCCAAGACAATGAGAATCCTGGTTCTTAAATAAACTGCCAGTTGCGAGGAAATGAATTAAAATGAACATGTTGTCAGCGTATAGCTTGCTTTGTCTCATTTGAATTTATTTCAAGTCATCTTGCAGCTCCCTTGGACATGTCATGAGGCCCCTGATCTTAGCTCTGGTGAGTGTGTGTAATATTACCATGTGCTCAGAGTTCTCCTTGACATAGTACAGAGTGACCAGCTGATCTGCCAAAGGTGCCAGTCCACTAATGAAGAACTCGGTCTCAAATGCTGACACTGAAAGAAAAAAGTTATGTTTTGTACATCTTAAGAGATAATAAAAGATAAGGTTTTCATTTTTGGGTGAACTGTCCATTTAAATTGAATTATGTTACATCACATGTTCTGATTATGTGTCTGACTGTAATTAGCTCAGTACCAATCTCAACGTAGCGACTGGGTAGATCTCTCATTTCTGTTGGATCACGCTCTTTAACAACACATATCTGAGAAAAACAAATGTACCAAACAACGTTATTCAAATAAGAATACATATGTGACCCTGGACCACAAAACCAGTCTTAAGTGGCACAGGTATTATTGTAGCAATAGCCAAAAATGCATTATATGGGTCAAAAAAAAAGTATGTCAAAAATCATTAGAATATTAAGTAAAGATCATGTTCCATGAAGATATTTTGTAAAATTCCTACCGTAAATATATCAAAACTTAATTTTTTAATAGTAATATGCATTGCTAAGAACTTCATTTGGACATTTTCTCAATATTTAGATTTTTTTTGCACCCTCAGATTCCAGATTTTCAAATAGTTGTATCTTGGCCACATAGTGTCCTATCCTAACAAACCATACATCAATGTAAAGCTTATTTATTCAGCTTTCAGATGATGTATACATATCAATTTCGAAAAATTGACCCTTATTGACTGGTTTTGTGGTCCATGGTCACATATTTTTAGAAATGAGCTTCCCTAGTTATTAAAACACTTGATCTGCAGTTGTACTGAACACACACCTTAACAGAAGAGCCCCAGCCGATGATTAGCGTGGTGTTGTCTTTCCAGCACAGACTGCAAGGGTACATATCCGGCCTAAGATTGGTGTTGTCCCGCAACACGTTAGTGATGCGTTGCTTACTGCTGATGTCATAAATTTTCACACCCTAAAACACATCAACTACAGTTTAGATCAAATCATTATTAGTAAGGCATCTTAATTAACATGTCCAGTGTGTCTAAATCTGATTGTACCACATTGTTTGCCCAGGCAATGAGGTTGGCTCTCCATTTCACATTGGTGATGTTTCCCTCTCCTTCATGGAGAACAGAGGTCTTCCAACGGTTCAGCCAGTTCCTCTCATAAAGCAAAATCTATAGGACATATTTCATTAATTTAACATTAGTGAGCATTTGCTGACAGAGATTCACCAACACAAAACAGAATAGGCCACAGTGTTTGCATTACAACACCAGAGGGCAGTAGAATACAGAGCATAAATAGGTACAACACAAGAAAGTCAGTGACTACATGTGTCTTTTAATTCTGATTTGAGAATATTTGTATTGTTTTCATTGTTTGCTTTTACTCTTGAAAAAGAAAAATATATAGAACAACAGTCACTAGGGTGGTACCCTTTTAAAAGTTATTCATATATACTACCGCTCCAACTTTTTGGGCCAGTGAGGTTTTTTTATGTTTTTAAAAGATGTCTCTTCACCACGGCTATATTTATTTGGGTAAAAACCATTAAAATTATGACAATTTAAAATAGCTGTTGATGTCATTATTACTATGATGATAAGGCTGAATTTTCAGCAGCCATTTCTCAAGTCTTACATCTAGTGTTACATGATCTATAGAATGCTGATTTGGTGTTCAAAAAAGGTATGATAATAATTAGAAATGTCGAAAACAGTTGTGGTGCTTAATATTTTTGTGGAAACTGTGATACTGTATTTTTTTTTTCATGATTCTTTGATTAAAAAGAACGTTCAAACAAAACAGTGTTTATTTGAAATAGAAGTGTTCTGTAGCATTATATGTCTTTACTGTCACTATTGATGAATTTAATGCACCTTTGCTAAATAAAACTATTAATTTCTCAAAAAGAAAGAAAGAATCCTACTGACCCCTAAACCTTTGAATGGTAACATATATTTAAGGTACTAATATGCACCACCTTTTAGGGTTAAATTCAGTACAAAGATAAGCCTTTTGAATGGGTTGGGTTAGGCTGCCCCAGTGGCTTTTTTTTTTTTTTGGTCTAATATGGTACAATTATTATTAGTAGTAGTATTTTTTTGTTGCTAATACTGCAGTAAGTATTGGATTGGATCAGTGTGTTAGGTAGATTCATTGGCCTTTTCATGGTGTTTATGTCACATTCAGGCAGAAATTCAATAAAAATCATTTTACAAGCAGTATCAAAATACATTTTAGAAAAAGGCAACATTCGGTTCAACCTTTAGATAATGGGACATTTATAAAGTCACTTACGCAGGTACGCAGTACAACACAATTGAAAAGCACATGAGAGAAGATGATACTGTATTGACATCTCATGAACTGACAAGAGAAGAGACTCAAACAACAGAATTTCTTCAAAAAGGTATTTAATGCTTTGGTTTACTCTGATAAGTCGGATATTATTTGGTGAAAAACAACATTTTCTGAGGGGTTCGTGCGATAATAATCACACGCACAAAGCGGCAACGCACTTGATGGATAACCTTGAATCGAAAGTGTCAAAAATGCCACACACAATCACCACACAGCCAACCTGACCTGACTGCAGAGAAAGTGACTGAAAGGAAAGACGGTTCAATGTCGCTTTTCTACACTTTTGGCTATGTTAACAGATCACAGCGCAGCACTAGGAGATGACACTCCAAGAGCCGAGCAGACGGAATTGAATTGCCTTTGACAAGATGCGTCTTCAGTGGAAGCCGTATTGATTTTCATGGCAGGGCTGCATTATGGGGACCTTAAGCCAGGGAGAGAGAAGGAAACAAGCAGAAGCGGGAGGAAAATGCAGAGGACTTGGCCACCATGGCACACAATGGACGCCGTTAATTTCTTCTGATAAGCACAATGCAGTAACAGCGTGAAGCCATTTTATGAGAATCAATCATGGCACAGAGGATAACAATCTATGATTTACAGAAACTGAGAAGACTCTATTTGAGTGGTTCAAGATTTGTATGTCTCAACAAAATCTCTAACGGTCCACTTTACAAAGAACCAGTGGCATTTATTCAAATTCGCTTCGCAATTGAAGTTTTTTTCCAGCCACAAGATGTCTGATCAGTGCATGCAAACAGATCAACTACTTCTGAGTGCTTTTACGACAGACACAAACCCTGTTTTCATTTCTATAGATGTACAGAGTCTGGAATGTATCGGACTGTGGCATCTTCAGTTGGTAGCATTGTGTCCTTTGAAAAATGAGCGTATTTGTTTAGTCCATAAGCCAAAGAGTGTTCTACATGTTGCAAACACTATGGCACTCTATGTAATGACAGTTATTTATTGCGCAAGAAGAAACAACATCTCTCTAGTGAACAACACTTTGGAGAAAATGGACCACTCTCTCTCTCCTTGATGTTGACCCCAGTCTAAGGCCAAGACGGTAAGAACGTTTCATGCCAAAAAGCTTCAGTTTGAGTCCCCACTATACACGGCACTCAACATGACAAAAAATGATTCCATTCAAATAATTTAGCTTAACCCTCAGTGTCGAAACCTCAAGAGCATCAACTGATGGAGACCACAAAATATATGTTTAGACCTCAGGTATGAATGTGGCTTTTGTTTTTATTTTAAGGCATTCAAACCACATTAACAGAGACACTTCCTTTTGAAAATTCAGTGGTTGATGAATGTGTTTTTTTCAATAAATGATTCTTATATTTTTGCAAGAAGCCTGCAACCAATCTTAAAGCTTAGGGTTGTTAAGATTTTATGTTTTTAAGAGAAATCTCACCAAGACTGCATTTATTTGATAAAAATACAGTATTTAAAAAAAAATGCAATTTATACTTGTACATATTTAGTCTTGTCACGTGATGAGAAATCATAATATGCCGATCTGCTGTTCAAGAAAGAATTCTAATTAATATTAATGTTGAATTGAAAACTGTTGTGCTGCTTTATATTTTTGTGGAAACCATGATGCTTTTTTTCAGGAGTTCAAAATAACAGCACTTATTTGAAAAATAAATCTTTTGTAACATTATAAATGTCTTTACTGTCACTTTTGATCAATTTAATGCATCCTGGCTGAATAAAAGTATCTGTCTTAATAAAAAAATTACTGACCCTGAACTTTTGAATCGTAATGTAGTCACATACTGATTCAAACCTAAAATGACATGCACGAGTCAGTGCCAAACAAATGTGCTTTTGTTTCCTTTTGTGCTAGTAAATAATGACAGTGAAATAGGAGACAGGAAATGTTTGGGAAGAAAGAGAGAGAAAATGTAATCAGACCATGATTCTAACTGGATTTGAACCTGCATCTCCCACATGAGCACCAAGGCTCAAAATTTCTAGAACACTTGTTCTAACCACTAAACGTGGGATTGGGACCCAATGCAGACCTGATATCAGCTTTTAGCATCTTCTGAGTCAAAATATGAGAGTTGCCAAACAAATGCGTTTTTTTTGTTAAAAGTAGAGAGGAACTAATTGGACAATGAGTGCAATGAGATCTGGAAATAACATAGACAAGTTTTGAAACTGCGCCTTTAACACTCACAGTGTGAGTTTTGAGTCCCAGGTGATTGTGAAACTGGACTTACCTTATTTCCTCCAGTCACAAACTGTTTATTGTTGGATTTGCTGAACTGAGGGTGTAGCGCCACGACCTGGAATTGAACAAGAGACTTCGGTTCAGTTTACGGCAACACCTGAGTTAATATCAATGTCCACTCCAGTATTTCTAAAGCCATATAGTGCCTCAGAGGGGGTTAGACTACAGCCAGTCTGAAACATGTTCAATAAAGTGCTTTTAAACCCAGGAAAAGTTAAAGGATTGATCCTCACAGTCCAATACACAAAAGTATCGATACAAGAAGATGACAGCACCTGGCTCTCTTTAATGTGTGCCATAGGTGACATCACTCATGCTCAACAAACAGGCGGCTCATGCATGATATGAAATGCCCTAGAGAAATCAATTAAGACTAGTAGCAGGCTGAAATTACATTGTTTTCGAGAATTATCAATGTTTGCTGTGACGGGAAATCGAAATCAAAGGGCTATTTCCCATCAGGCAGCAAAAACATTGCCGGGGGACCGACGACTTGCATTAACGGCAATAAGTTACCTTGATGGGACAGTCAAAGTTTTCATGGAAGCCCTCCCTAGTGTACAGGCCAACCACTTGCACCTGGAAAAGATGAGAGAGAGAAATGGAGAAAGAGACACAGAGATGTCTTTTTAAGGTAAAATCACTGTGGTCCAGAGATGGGCTCTGCGATAACAGTTGACTTGGGCAAAGCATCAGACCATCCAGTGGGCTAGTTAACCATCTGCCAGACTCCCAATTAGTGGAAAGGTCAACTCTTTCTGCCCTCGCACGCCTTTATGCTACTGACTTAATCACTAGCGGTGCTGCAGTCCCCGACGGCTACAAACAAGCATTAACACAACATTTCACATACACCTGTCTGTATAAAACAAGAGGAAACTAAAAAATGAGTGCGAGGTCTCAAAAAAAGTACAACTCCATTGAAAAGTAAAGCATCCTCTTGCATTTAAGATGATGGTGGGGGAGGGAAACTACTGACTTCAAATTGTTCCTGTTTTTCTGGTCAGACGACAAGCTTAGCTATTCTGAAAATCGTCTATTTTAAAGTGCAGGTTTCTACTTTTTGGAAAAACCTAAATAAAATACTCTTCCTCTTAAGAAATGTGTCATATATTGTATAACATCAATAGCAAAACAGCTGGTAAGTGTAGTTGAGATTAACAGTGAGCAAACAAATGCCTCGATATCAAATAGTTTAAATTTAATAATTAATAATAGTTTAATCATTTAACAGTTTAACATACGATAAAATAAAATAAACTCAAGTATACTTTTCTAGTGACACAGTTTAGACAGTCTAGGAGCAAATTAAAAAGTATATTATAAATATGTATTAATTATGAGGCACACACCAATCTATCACAAGTTTGTTGAAGGCTACCTAATCCTAAATGTTCCATTTATTTACTAAAGACATTATGAAATGTCTTATCTTGGTAACTACTGATTTTAAATAGTTAAATTTAAATTTAATTGTTAAATTGTTTATGTTATGTATAAAGTGCAGTTTCTACTTTTTGGAAAAACCTAATAATGAAAAAAATAACGCTTAAAAAAATCTTACATGTCACATTTTGCCAAACAACGGTAGAAACGCATTCGGTAAGATAGGATTAACAGTGCAGAGGAGCAAACAATGGCCTCTATATTGATTTTAATTGGTGTAGGTGCGACAAGATCTCGCCTCTGCCATAGTAACAGGGATAGACGTGGTCTATCATGCCACAGATCAGCCTGAGAAAGCCACACAAGGTGCTGATGATTAGCCTCCGTGGACTGATAACAGCCAGCTCGTGATCAATGAGCAGATAGATGGAGAAATCACAGAAGGAGCGAGGAGGAGAGCAGTTCTTTTTTAAAACACATTTTAAAATGGACCAAATGTGTGCATGCTGTTTCTGCAGGTGTCAGAGTTGATGGAGTCGGTATTGAGTGGGAAGACAGGCACTGCATCATATCTTGCAAACAGAGAAAGATATGAAAACTCAAGTAAACAACTCCTTAGACTCTCATGGTGAAATTCACTAAGAATGAATTGTGCAATGCTGATGGCGTTGTTTATTTGCGCATGCTGTGGATTTTGCACCCGATTTGCTAAATAAACCTGCAAATCAGGAAATGGCATAAACACACCCCAAGAATTAGTGCTGATTGTGTATTGCATGATGCAAATATCCATTTTGCAGGCTAGTTATGAGTGCTGGGCTGTGGAAGATGCAGCAGACTACCGCAACCTCACATACTTTGCTGGGACTGTATAAAATCACTCCACCATTGTGATACAGACACCTGAACATGCTCTTTAAAATGTCAATAGTTCACTAGTCTTTTTATGTATGGTCCCTTTAATCATTTTATCATTTTAACGAATTCATTAATTTCTTCAATTTTTTTTAATTGTTTTTATTATTTTTATTTTTTATTTATTTATTTTTTATGACTACAATTTCTATTCATTTAAAGCACTTTGAATTACCATTCTAATGAAATCTAAATATAGATAAATAAAATATATTTTGGTAACACTTTATTTTAGGGTCTCTTAACTACAGCAGTTGCGTATTAGCATGCATATTACTAGAATATTATCCATTTATTAGTAGTAATTAAGCACATATTAATGCCTTATTCTACATGACCTTATTCTACATCCCTAATCCTACCCAATACCTAAACTTAAAGTGCCCCTATTATGGGTAATGAAAGGTTCATATTTTGGTTTTGGGAGTCCCTAACAACAGATTGACATGCATGTAAGGTCAAAAAAAACTTCCTTGTCTTATAGTATGCATTTATTTTTACTTACTTGCTCAACGACTCCCAAACGATTCGCTCAATGATTCATTTTTCCAAACCCCCCCTTTGCGTGACGCTAATCTGCGGTGATTGGTCCAATTGGTCTCATTTCCATTTCATCATGCCTGTAATGCCTGATAAAGCACGTTTGTGAGTGCAGTGCTGCTTTGTGTACAGCGTTACCGGGGAAACCGCTATTTTTACCACTCCAAAAGCTGCACCTAGTGGCAAATAATGAATTTGCACTTTCATTTAAACCAACACGAAAAGACCAACAAGTGGGCGGGCAATATGCTAATGTTTCATGTTGATGTCAAAATGAAACGGCTTGGGATTCGTTTTTAAAAACGACTCGTTTCATTATTCTACATCCCTAATCCTACCCAATACCTAAACTTAAAGTGCCCCTATTATGGGTAATGAAAGGTTCATATTTTGGTTTTGGGAGTCCCTAACAACAGATTGACATGCATGTAAGGTCAAAAAAAACTTCCTTGTCTTATAGTATGCATTTATTTTTACTTACTTGCTCAACGACTCCCAAACGATTCGCTCAATGATTCATTTTTCCAAATGTTTTCATTCACTTAGAGCTGTGTTACACACTGCATGAAAGGTAATTTTCAAAAATCCATAATAGGGGCACATAACAACTACCTTACTAACTAATAAACAGCAAATTAGGAATTTATTGAGGGATTTGTAGTTAATAGTGAATAAGTAATCCCTATTCTAAAGTGTTACCTATATTTTTAAAAATCATTATAACAAAGGTTTTTTTTTTTAATTCATTGCTTAATTTCCATGATTCTAATTTCAGACCAAACTAGCCAATTATATTTTAACAATTTGGCCGTAACTGGTTGTTGGTTGAAATCATAATTGAGCAGTTTATTCCTGAGAAACCTCTTAGACTAGCCTGATGCATAACATGATTTACAGAAGTAGGACTTGTTCTTGAATAATTTATATATTTTTTTGCCCTTGGATTTTAGAAGAAGGTACAGGAATAGTATTAATTGATAAGTCATTGCTCTCAGATTTTAGGAATAAATTGAGGGCTCGGATTTTGACTAAAGATGGGACTGTGGTCGGTTTATCATAAAGGGCTAATACAGGAAGTTAAAGAACAATTGGCGCTGAAGTGAATGAAGGGAATTCTCACCTTTCCATCTTCAGAGCAGATGCCAACATGATCGCCACTCTCATCCAAACTGATCTGGTTTATTTTCACTGGACTCTATGAGCATAGAAGAAAAAAGATGAAGGACAAAAGTAACATAAAAATATTATAATCAGACATAACCTAGCTCAAACATGGACATATCTATAACAATCACATTTCAGACTTACAATTTCAAACTTCTGTGTAACATTTCCTTGAATATCCAAAAGGTAAACCTTTCCAAAGTGTGTCCCAAGAGCCAGGAACTGAAAGCAACAGGAGACACAGACATGTCAGACACACAAGTCAAAACCACGGGACATCCTACACTTATACAGAGCTAAAAGCTGTGCAGGAGGTATTAAAAATTAGATTTACCAGGCATGGCTGTGAGGCCTCAGTGTTTGTGCGTGTATGTGAGAGTGTGTGTTTGTGTTTGTGTGTGTGCTTTCGGCTGGACCCTTCGAGGGCAAAAAGTGTGAAATTGCTGGAGGACAGGAAAGCCTATTTATCAGAGCGGCCCAGTGTGAAATAGCGTTTTTTCCCCGACATATCAAAACGCTTCAACATAATATATGCACCACAGGTCACACACCTCTGCCCTCCACACCAACACTCTGCCTGTCAGACTAATGCAATTACATTTCAGAGTTTAACGTATGAAAAACGTTAGCTATAATCTCATGTAAATTGCCAGTATCACCACCAACCAATTCAAACTTTATGTCATTAAAAAACTAAATTAATTAGATTTTGAAGGCTGTTTACTCCTAAATAGTGCATGCATTTCAATTTATTTGCAGGCGACATTGTGAAACGTTGTAACCTATTTAACTTCCTATTAATTTGTTAACTGACGCAAGATGTTCAAACAATTTAAAGAAACTGTAATTATATGCAAAGGTAATTAATAGGATAGTGCAAAGAGTTCTATGAAAGGTGGTTGGAAGGGAGGGGCTTATAACGAGGTCTAGGTGATGTCAGCAGAAAAGAAAAGTTGTTTCAGAGTCAGAGTATTATATATATATATATATATATATATATATATTATATAACTTAAGTATTATTAAGTTACAGTATTATACTTTCATTAAAGATTACAAACCATTTTTCCACTTTAGAATAACATGTGCTGATGAATGAGATAATACAATGATATAATGAGAGTGGGAATGTGTTTTAAGAAAAATTATACATTTTTAATGTTTATTTCAAAAAGTCACTCAGTAGTAGTGTTCTGAATATTAACTACATCTTCAAATAGCAGAACATTGTCACACTTTATTTTAAGGTCCAATTCTCACTGTTAATTAACTATTAGCTACGACTTTTGACTCAATAAACTCCTAATTACTGCTTAGTAAGGTACAGGTGCATCTCAATAAATTAGAATGTCGTGGAAAAGTTGTTTAGGTATTGGGTAGGATTAGGGAAGTAAAATATGGTCATGCAGAATATGTGCTTTATAAGTACTGATAAATAGACAATATGCATGCTAATAAGCAACTACTTAATAGTGAGAACTGGTTCCTATGCTAAAGTGTTACCCAGAACTTTTATTATAATTACATGTTGACATGGCATTCGGAAGATTAACACTTTTTCATTTGGATCAGTAGGTATAACAACTGTCCCAAAGCAGCGGGTTCTCTTTTTCTCATCAATAGGCTACTATTGTTTGATTATCTGATTGTTTGATATTTCCAATTAATTACCAATTTCATAGGTGCCTGGTGAATGAAATTAGTAAATTCCATGTGCTCCTTTTTATTACATAATTATTAGTTAATATTAAAAGTAGCATAAAGTTGATTTAGGATTTTATTAGCAACAGAAGAGCATCTGTTGTGCATGCGCTCTGCATTGTGTAACTAAAAGGTTAAACAAATAAAATGAAATCAGGCCACATAAGGGGACATTCAGTCCAGTCCGACCACCAACCTAAAATTAGTTTGACACCCCTGCAAATTTGGGTCTATTGCTCTGCCATCTGCAAACTGGCCCAGCTTTACAAAAGCATCCAGACACACTATAAAACACACACACAGAATGAGTCCAGCTCTGAAACTGAGGTTACCCTGCGTCTTAACGCATATACACACACACACCTGCTTACATGTGCACAGACCTTTCCCTGTCGCAGCACACCGAGCCGCCCCATGCTTCACTGCAGTCTATAATGAAATGCTTATATTTACAGGCACAGTCGAGCATGTCCAACAGAACCCCCCGCAATCTCCCCAAATAAAATCAGCCAAAAATAAATAAATAAAAGGCGTGGCCTCACCAGCCTCAGTGGCTCTTAAAGAGATTTATCAAAATGGAATTGCTGAAATGAAATTCGGATTCCTGGCACTTAAAGTATGAGGCAACATTAGGCAGGTGGGTCACTAGCGCGAGCGTGTTCTTGTGTGTCTAGGTGGTGAAATGCACATCGGAGCGCATGCATAAAAGACTACAGGGAAGAGACAGAAAGAGGGAAAGATAGAGATAGACAAAGTGAGAGAAGGTGAAAGAGTGAAAAAAGGGGGGACTCTCATTGGAAATTCAGCTTTTCAATGTCTCCTCTTCTTGCAAGCTTGCCTTTTTTGGAGAGATGGAAGAGGAGGAGGGGGGGGGAAGAAGTCCCCAGGGAAAAGCAGGAAAACAGGGGGGAAAAGAATAAAAATCAATAGCGGTTAATAAAACATCAGATGAGGAGACATAACTAGGTATGACTATTCCTCCACAGCGTCCGTGCATGAGTGAACCGGCTGCCATGACGATTAACCAGCCCACGTAGAATGTTCCACCAACAAAAATATCAAGCCCGGAAAAAAACGGAGAGAAGATATAGAAATCTAAAAGTAGAGGAAATAAACAGTAAATCAGCGAAAGGCTGGTGGCCTGTGAGCGTTGTGCGTAAGCACTTCTCTAAGAACATCCCTGAATTCAATGATAAACTGCCTTTAACTGAAAATTGAGTGTTTACTATTGTCATTTTGCATTAATGACACACTATTTTCCTAATTAATGCTGTACAGTTGCTTTGACACAATCTGTATTGTTAAAGGGGTCCTATTATGCTTTTTCATTTTTTTAACTTTAGTTAGTCTGTAATGTTGCTGTTTGAGCATAAAAAAGATCTGCAAAGTTACAAAGCTCAAAGTCCACTTCAAAAGGAGATATTTTAACAGAAATCACTTTTCAAAAACTACAACAAACGACTCGTTTGGACTACAATGCATATTTTCCGGGATTTGTGATATCACAAATACCGACGAATGGGACGAGACCTGGTTGAGCTGCACTAGAGAAGGCAACGAGTGTTATCACTATGTCGGAGACACGCTAGCTTTCCCAAGGCAGACGAACTTAGAGTGGTTACAATCATCCGGGTTTAAATCGCGCTCAAATTGATTTGATTTTGACTCAATATTTACACTGAAGCTCGCAGGCGGCTATGGTGAGGGGCGTGACATTTCCCGACCAGGCGCCGAGCGCTGCCAATCACAACACACACTGGCCCAGCTAACCAATCACAGCACATTTCGTATTTCAGAAGGCGGGCCTTCATTTGATACAGGAACTGTTCATGCCAGACTGAGGAGAGAGGTGTTGTCGCTATATAAATAAAGGTGACTTGACTTGACTTGACTTGACTAAGAAAAGTACGGTGTTGAGCAGACAAGTCAAAAATATTATATTCAGTACTATACAAGAGTGTAATAATAAAAATTAATAATAATAATAATAAACTGCTCCCAGAAATATCTGCATTTAAGAAAAAATATATGATTTTAGAATTTTACAATTAAAAAACAAGTTACAATTAAGTTTCTATTTCAATAATTTCTATTTCTGTACATTATTGAATACATCAACAACAACAAAAACTGTACTGTATATGCACATTGTCACGAATCCGGTCCGTGGCCTTCCGGCCAATTGCCACTAGAGGTCATTCTACCATTATATTGACTCTCACACTACACAGACTGTTACATGTCACCCCGGAAACATTGGCCAGGTATGGACACGGCAAGGATTTTGTTAGCCCTTAGACGGGGCCCGTGATCGCTAGAGAACTATGTTCGCGAAATTTTAGCCATAGCACACTATTCTGATCTACCAGACTGTCTTAATCAACCTCTACGATCTGAGCTTAAACGCGAGGGTCCGCGTTCGTCACTGAGTTGTTTTTTGGACTTTGCTTTGTTGACTGTTGGCTCTCTATTCACTGTGGGTATCGCGGAGGAACGCGACCCCGCACTCACTCGTGTAATGGCCCCCGCACTAGATTACACTCACAAAATGGCGGCGACAGATGAGCCTGATCGCAAAATAGCGGACACAACAGCGCCCCGTTATGTGAAAGTTGATCTTCATGAGTCAAGTCAAGTCACAGTTGATCGTCATGAATCAAGTCAAGTCACAGTTGATCGTCATGAATCAAGTCCAATCACAGTTGATCGTCGTGAGTCAAGTCAAGTCACAGCTGATCTTCCTGAGTCCAGTCAAGTCACAGTTGATCGTCATGAGGCAAGTCAAGTCACAGCTTATCTTCATGAA
>NW_015636932.1:217373-227280 GCF_001515625.1 Sinocyclocheilus rhinocerous
GCCATTTGTGAACTTTCTGCCTGTCCTGTCACGGCTAAGGAGGCCGTCTGTGAATCCTCGTCCTACCCTGTCACGGCTATGGAGGCCGTTTGTGAGCTCTTTGCCTGTCCTGTCACGGCTAAGGAGGCCGTCTGTGAATCCTCGTCCTACCCTGTCACGGCTATGGAGACCGTTTGTGAACTCTCTACCCGTCCTGTCACGGCTATGGAGGCTGTTTGCGAACTCTCTGCTAGTCCTGTCACGATTATGGAGGCCGTCTGTGAACTCACTTCCCGTCCTGTCACGGCTATGGAGGCCGTTTGTGAACTCACTTTCTGGTTTGAACCAACCATGGAGGCTGAGTGTGAACTGTCTGTTTGTGTCAATGCTGCCGTTGAATCTGATTTTGCTCTATCTGTCTGTCCTTCCTCCCCCTGTTCCGCCTCCGCTCCACTACCCTCCTGGATGGTATTGTGTTGGGAGCATCTGGAAGCCGCTCCTGGGGGGGGCTCTGTCACGAATCCGGTCCGTGGCCTTTCCTGACCTTCTGCCTGTGTTTATTGGATTACCCCTCTTGTCAAGCCCTCTGGATACTGTTCGCTGATCGTAGACCCACGCTAGCCCAAGGATTATTCTTTGTCTTGCCTGTGCCATACCTGTTTGCTGTTGTTCGACCCTGCCTGTTTTTGACCACTTCTCTTGTGAAATAAAGCTTTCACATGGATCCGCACGCCTCTCGTCTCGTCAGCCCCGTTACACACATCATGTCCTACAATTTTATTTTTCTTAAAAGCATGCTAAATAGCTTTTAAAC
The DNA here is from genome assembly GCF_001515625.1 of Sinocyclocheilus rhinocerous. Lineage (NCBI taxonomy): Eukaryota > Metazoa > Chordata > Actinopteri > Cypriniformes > Cyprinidae > Sinocyclocheilus > Sinocyclocheilus rhinocerous. The sequence continues at coordinate 218,167 of NW_015636932.1, forward strand.
ACCTTGTCATGCACTGTCATGCAGCTGGCCGCATCCTTCTGCAAGATCTCTGTCACGCCATTGGTCAGCCTCTCGTACTTCAGTTTAGGCTCCTCCTCTGTGTCCTCCTCCTGTACAAAAACCCAAACACACCCATTCTTCTTTAGTTAATTAGGCACCAGAATATAATAATTATCACACATAATTAATGTGTCTGTTAATAAAAATCAATTTAGCATTTTATTCTGTTACTTTAATTATGGTGTAATTCCTTAGTCTTAAAAGAATAGTGATATCCTGTAATAATTAAGCATGATATAGAAATGTGAATGGGACCCTGTTTCATGCTACAGTAACGTCAGGGAATCCCAAACCTTTTGGTCAGCAGAACCTCTTTAATCTAAATGATTTCCTTGAGGCATCCCTTGAGATTTATTGAGAGAATATTTCAATAATTTGACAACATTTGCATGTTCACCGTCACGGTTCTCTAATTTTGGATAATGGTCACATGCAGGTAGACAAATAAAATATTTCATAATATATTTTATAAGTGCTCTATTTTGATTGTTTTTATAACTATATATTTATAATGATTTTATTAATCATTAGCTTTCCATCAACTCCTGCTATAGTATGTAACAAATTTGAGTGTTGCATTTCAAATCTGACCAACTGTAATAACACGTGTGCAGTAAAATATGAATTAATTTATTACGTTTTCATTTAATACATTACAAATGCATTTTAATGTGGGAGGGACAATGATATTTTTTTTTTTATAAATGTATTCAGCAAGAATGCATTAAATTAATCAAAAGTGGCAGTGAAGATGTTTTAATGCTACAAAAGATGCTGTTCATTTGAACTTTCTATTCATCAAAGAATCCTAAAAAAGTAGCTCGGCTTCTACAAAAAGCAGTCATCAACATTTATAATAATAAGAAATGTTTTCTGAGTACCAAATCAGCATATTAGAATGATTTCAGAAGGAATCTGGAGTAATGGCTGTTATCACAGAAATAAATTACATTTTAAAATATATTTATATATTTAATAAATAGAAAAATTATTTTAAATTATAATCATATACACTTTTGTAACTATATTTTAGATCAAATAAATACAGTCTCGGAAGCTTAAGAGACTTCTTTTAAAAACATTAAATAATCTCAACCTCAAACTTTTGAATAGTAGAGGTGTATTTTGGGCCAGAAAATTCCAGTCACTCCAATGCAAATAAGTAGCTAGCAGCAGAACTATGAATAAGATAAGATCACAGGCAGACTGGTGGTTTGGGTAGTGTTTCATTTTATCAAAAAAAAATTTCTTCTCGTCACCAACACCTCCATTGTCCATTTCCTGTTGTGTCCAGATGTGAAATTTCTAATGCCTGAGCATTTGTCATGGTCTACAAAGCTATTACAGACAGGGACGGAGAGACAGAGAAAGGCGGGAAAAAAACCTGAAAAACTTTCTACGGTGGGGAGGGGTGGATAATATCTCTCCTGTTTCATATCCCATAATTTCTTCCTCTTGTTAGTGTTTGCCATCGCCACGCCGATGTGGTGGATGAGTGTTGTGCCTCATTCCCTGCCGCTCCTAATTGGTGCCCTGGGGAGCAGGGGATGAAGGGAAGTCTGTCTTTAATTGCCCCTTTTCTGGAGTGGTGTGACCATCCACACTCTCCTCTTTCGCTCATCCCTCATTCTGTCTCTGTCTTTCTAGTTACAAACTTTGCTGGAATGCTATAGTGAAGCATTGGGCCTCAAAACCACAGATTAATGTCAAACCCCACCAGCATCTTTTCTCATTTCCTCACACTGCGTCATGTTTAGAGGCTGTGTCATGTTTTCTTTAAGCCATGAGATGTGCATTCTTCTTTCATGAGGATAGAAGGGCTTTACGTGGGGTGTCATGAATGCTGTCAAGCTCCAAAAATGTTCCATCTGTGGTCCATCTGAGAGCACATTTCCACACAGCCTTCAACACATCCATGGTCACATCAGGAAGTGTTAGGAAGAGATAGACGAGGGGATAGAGACAGTATGGAAGCTTATTTTCGGCATGAAATTTAAAAAAAAAAGGTAATTGAAACTTTCTTGCAATTCTGAGTTTAGCCTATATCTCAATCTCACAATTCTGACTTTTTTTCATAATTGCAAGATATGAACTCAGAATTACGAGATATAAACAATCTTGCAATTCTGAAAAGAAAAGTCCAAATCGTGAGATATAAATTTGCAATTACAAGAAAAAGTCAGAATTGTGAGATAAAAAGTTGCAATTACCTTTTCTTTTCTTTTTTGTGGCAGAAACATGCTCCTTTTTCCCCTCACAATTCTTTTCTCCCAATTCTAAGTTTATGTCTCACAATTTGGACTTTTATTCTCAGAATTTCGAATTAACAAAGTTTATGCATCAATTGAGAAAAAAAGTCGGAATTACGAAATTAAACTAAAAAAAGTTACAAATGTGAGATAAAAAGTCATAATTTGCATAATTCACGTTGGATAAAAGTGTCTGCTAAATGACTAAATGTAAATGTAAAGAATTACTTTTATTTTTATTTTCTGCGGTGGAAACTAGCACCTTTTTAGCTCACAATTCTTTTCTTACAATTGTGTTTATATTTCACAGTTTCTACTTTTCTTCTTAGAACTTATCCCAAGAGTTTATCCCAATTATATATCAATTGAGAAAAAAGTTAGAATTGCAAAGAAAAAAGGCCCAGTTGTGAGATGAAAAATGAACTTGCTAGAGCCACGGAATAAAAAAATAAAAAATAAAAAAAGTTAATTGCAACTTTTTATTTCACTTCTGACTTTTTAAAAAAAATATATTTCACAATTCAGACTTTTCTTATCAGATATGCAGGTTTATTGAGAATTATACACAATTGAGAATTAGAAAAGTTTTTTTCTCAGAATTGAGATTATATCTCGAAATTCTACGTTTATATCTCGCAATTATGAAAAAATTAAGAATTGTGAGATATAAACTCAGAATTATAAGCAAAAAGTGAGAATTGTGAGATAAAAAGTCACGTTAGCTTTTTTTAAACTTCATTCATTCCCCAGTGGAAATAAGCTTCCATAAGTCAGAGCTCTACAATTATGAACAAAACAAACTGTGGTTTACAGTGAATCCAAAGGAAAATACAATCATGCTCTCCAAGGTGCCTGGGTGCAGACAGAAGACAGTTTGTGGACAGGAGATAGGAGAGATTGCTCCACAGACTGAGATTTCATTTACGAGGAGGGCAAGGCTGTTGTTTCCTTCTTTCTGTTTTCATTTTGAATTGAGGACTAGAATGTCTACTTGACATTTCATTCACTGTATCACTTAAAGTCAAACGCTATCCTTTTTTCAAAAGTCTCTTCTTGAAACAGCACTCAAGAAAATGGACACAATGTAATATGACCTTTTACAGTGGCACTGTACACAGAATATGTTACAGCCAAGTTATACAGCTCTGTTCATAAGTTTACATACCCCTTGCAGATTGCAAGATAATTTCAACAAAACAAGAGGGATCATAAAAACGGACAGTAGCACTGTCCTGTGTCACACAACAGATTTTTACATTAAGTACACATCTGACCTGACCTGATGGATTTTTCCGAAGAACAGTGGGGTAGTTTAACTGCTCAGGGCAAACAAGGAACAACTATCACAAAGCATAACAGTCATTGATCATCCAGGTAACAACACACAGTATTAAGATGTAAGGGTATGTATACTTTTGAGCTGCTTAATTTGTGTTTATCCAGTTATTATTTTGGTCTTGTGACTATGTAAACATCCATTATGTGAAACTGTGTATTCAGGACATTACTACATAAAAGGTAACATGCAATTTTTTTTGATTCATCTTATTTTATTAAAACAGTTACCATCTTGCATATTCTACAGGGCTCTACAGTGCGACCGAAAACTACTGCGCGCGACTATAAAAAATGTTTTAGGAGCACCAGAGCGACTGACCCGATCATCATCATACTTGTGATTGCGCTCAGGGGAGCTTCAAAGGTTTCTACATGTTTTTGCAGCGTTGAGTAATGTATCACAGACATATCTCACGAATCCTTTCATAAGCAAAGTGTAGACAGGGTGTAAATAAGAGATTCATTGCGCAGTCGTACTTTTAATAAAGTTAGAGGAGTCAAATATCGCCTCGTAATGGGAAGGCTACTTTTTGATAAAATTTTGGATAATTGTTTAGAAGGTGCTCCTAAAATTTTGAACGTGCTCCTACATTTTTTAAGTTAGGAGCACAAGTGCTCCTAAAAAGAAAAGTAAGCGTAGAGCCCTTAAGGTATGTAAACTTATGAGCAAAACTGTATTTACGATATAGGATTCTTATATTATCATGTGACATAGCAAATGGTGACAGCTCTAATGTCAAATGCTTTACTGTGAATGTCTCATTACATGTCTGTGCAGCACCTCTGAAAAGCATTGGGACACAGTTTGTACATGATAAAAATAAATTAAAGTGGAATATGCAAGGTTTTCTCAGCTAACTTTACATACATTTTTATTTTAACTATCAGAGTAACCAAAGACAGCAGTTCAAAACATTTTAACTGTGAACATTTTCCACTAACGTTTTACCAGAAAAAAACTGTAAAAATTGTTTTATAAGTATAACCATAATTTTAAACATAAATGTATTATTCAAAACCTAACAAAAGTATGTTTTAAGTGTTTTGCTTTAAAAGTAAGCTCGTGCACACATTCTTTCAAATAAATGATATTTTGTTACCAAATGCATTATTTCAAAATTCACAATGGACTCTGCTTCAATTACATTAGTAAATTGAACAGTTCTTGATTTTACCTCTGACTCATCTGTGGATTCTTCACTTAATTTTCTTCCCTGGAAAGAAAAAAAGATGTTTTAAAAAAGAAAAAGCAATGCATTAATGGAAAAAAAACTATGTATTTCTTAAACTCCTTTCAAATATATATGCAATGGGAAAGCACTGTTCTACACCCAATATTAAAAATGTAATTATGTAGAAGTCATACATTCATAGTTTTTCATTTTGCCAGTAAATTTGCTATCATCCCTGCTGAAAAAACTAGTTAAGATAGTCTGGTTTAAGATGGTCTCCCAGCCTGTCCAGCTGACAAGTGTCCACAAGCCAGTAAACAGACCAGTATGTGAGAGCAGCTAAACCAGGAAACGAGTTTAAGACAAGCTTTTATTTTTTAGCAAGAATAATAACATTGGCAGTGTTAAGCAGTGATATTGGCAAGCGTTAAACTATCGAGTGAGTCTGATAGCTTCAATAACACGACTTTAAAATAGTTCCTTTAAAGTATAATTTACAACTGCAACCTCGAATAGCCAACACGCATTAAAAATTAAACATACAGAAACATTATATGGATAATCACAGGCTTCTGTCATTTGACAGAATGTTTTCTTCCTTCAGAAACCTACCTGCTCCTCCACTTCCGCCATGGTAGAGGCTCCAGATGTGGGATAATAAGGCAGATTTAGTAGTAGTCTACTAATTTAGGGTCTATCAACAACGTTAATAATATTTATGTACACTTAAATCAGTTATTTTGCGCAATAAACCAAGCAGCTAGTCATGCGATACTCATTATTATGGGTACTGGGTCACATGACAAAAACAGGAAACACCACTAGAGCATCATGGGAGTTGTAGTTTAAGTTGCAAGGGAAAGAATTCTCCTGCACACGACCTTTTCTCCGACCTTTTCGTGTTTTAATTTACTTTCGTACAAACGCATTTTCGTCGACCCCCATATTTTATTAAATCAAATCGTAATTCAACATCTGCATGTGAGCAACAGATTTGAATGTCACGTGCAAATATAGACTATTTTGTCTATATAAATCAGCTGACCCTACAAAATCACTGGCATCTACCTTAATCTTTTTGCTTGTTCCAATACGTCAGTCAAGAAGAGGACCTGTGATGAGATGTAATTTGACATTGTTAGATTTGTAACAGATAGACTGCTATAGGACAGGATCATCTGAGACAGGCTGTCAACGTGTCTCATATGTTTATGCTGATATGGCGGCGGGATGAGCTTTGTTCTTGCCATATTCATACAGGTAATGAGTTGGGATATCAGCTCCATTCACTTAAGTTTGAGGCAATTATTTAAAATGTGTTGGGCAAAATTATGCAAATTAGCTTATGCACATCAAATATCGATAGAACCGTATTTTAATGTTTGCATAATAAATGTTGGTCATATACAATTAGATCAAAACCAACACTGCATCAATAATGAGGACTTACATCAGCTCAAAAGAAAAAGGGGAACTGATATTTAGCATAGCTTGCAGCAGTGAAATATTTTTTTCCCCCTCCTGACCCTAAACATCAAAGCAGGTTAAATATGATCTTATTTCATTGTGCAATTTATCTCTAATGCCCTCTGCAGTGGGTAAAAGCTTTTTAAATAGTTGAACAGCTGGGGTCATTGCATCTCTGCCACATGTGTAGGTTCACGTTCTAATAATTTATGAGAAATGACCCACTGCGCCTCTGCTTATTGCTTTATTGGCTCAAGCCTTATAATGCTTTGGGCTGTTTTTAAATTATTCACTGATAATGTCCTATCCATTTTTTTTACTACATGCTTTTTACACATCTTATGTTTTTCAATGGTTTGGCTGATATTTGCTCATTCTCTCTAAACAGGTCATATTAAAGTGAATTGTTTTTTTTCTCTCTCTTTAACAAAACAGTTACATGATTACAAACAGTTACATTCTCAATTGTTGGAAATTGTTTTGTTCTAGCTTAAAAAAATAATATATATCATAATATAAAAACATAATTATTTACCATGCCTATGAACAAAAAAATTAAATAAAATAAATAGTAAAATTTAGGTAAAAGTACCTAAATAGTACATATTTAATAAATATTTTTGGGGAACCAAAATTTTACAAAATAAACCAAAATTTGGACAAATAAAATAAAATAATACATCTTTAATATTATACTAAATTATATATATATATATATATATATATATATTTGAACAAAATGACTCAATGACATTATGATTAGTCCAGGCTTAACCAGGCTACTCTGTACATCACACATCTTCAATATGTGTCCTAATAACACAATGTGTGGCCAATCTCCTCCTTTATTACTGCACTCATCTCTCCTGAGTAAAAAAAAGTCTCATCCTCAAGTTGAGAGTGAGAGCCGTTCTCCTAGGAAGTGACCTTTAAGTTCCATTTGGTGCTGAGGTCATTGTGGTGTCTCATCTGACACACTCAGATCCACACGCACTCACTCACACACACACACACACACACACACACACCTATCTCAGGAGTCTTTCAGCCTCCTGAACCTGCTTTCGACACAATGCCCTCACAGCACATTATTTATTAATATCTCTGTTGTTGTATGCCTTGTCTTCTGAATGGCTTTGATTTCTATTAATGTTCTATGGCACAAACATATGTTGCATTGTCTTTTGAGAAGCAGATAAAGAAGTCACATGTTGCCTATAGTTTTCCAGTAAAAGTTTACATTATACAAGTTTTCCATTGTTTTCCAGTAAAAGTTTACAATGAGGGGCAAGTCATTATACTGTATGGTTTTTGTTTGAAGTGATTCTACTGCAAAAAGATTGATTGGTAAAGGTCTCCTTCCGGCTTTGATTCTGTCACATCTTCCACGGACTGTGATTCACTTTCTCCAGACCTTTGCCATGGTCAGCGAGGGGACATGAGGTGAGAAAGAGATCACAATGGGACAAGTGTAGGCAATATCTAACCTGCCCCCCATCCCCTCTCCTCTCCCCCCAGATCGATCTTGGCATGCTGGTGAAGTCTGACGTGGGCAGGGGGGCAAGTGGGGAGCGCTGGCCCTTCCTCTCACCCTCATCACCCTCTCTATCCCCGACCGAGGCCGGAGAAGAAAGCCCTGCTGGGAATACAATCAACACATTCTACCTTAGATCTTAGGCAATTCAACTGATTCCATAATCCATTATTTTTTTTGTTGTTGTAGTAGTTATCTGAGAATCAAGATACTTCGAATTTACTGCAGTTCCCATTCAATAGATGCATATAGAGTGCTGTGTTGATTACATGCTTTTGTAGGCCTGTAAATTAGCATCACCCTGGTTCCCTCGAAAAAAACCCAATAGGATTTTTATATTGGCAATTGGATCTTTACAAAAAGTAATGTAATTTTAATAAGTAATTTTTTTTTTTTAAGGACATAAAGTCAACTATCCTGATGTTATAATGAAGACAAAAAAGCCTCATTAACACAATGCAATTCTTGAAAAGAAAGTATTTTTAGTAGTTTGGCATAGCCATTATTATTTTCAAGAATATTTTAACAAAACTATTTTTAACCCCTTAACTGTCACCATCCTGCTAGCGGGATGCCTACATTTACTTTAATATATTATGACTAAATCCTAATCTAATCATGGCAAACTATATATCTTTGGAAAGGTCTAAAGCCCCGTTCACACTACAAGCGACAAAGCGACACGATCCCATTTATTTCAATGGAGAGCTGGCGATTTCCTGTGACAAGTGCGACAGCGGCCGTTGGTGACGGATGGGGCGTGTCCAGCAATGTGACAAAGTTCAGAATCCTTCAACTTTATGCAAATGAAGAGTGACTTCAGGGAGCGACAGCCAATAGGAAAGATGACGGCAGAGCTCATGTGATCATTCTCATCTCAGCTGTAGATAAAAATACGCAATGGAAAAAAAGTAGGCTCTGTTTCTCATTCATTTTTGTTTGTATGTACGGATTTAATTCATATTTATATTATATTTATTCTTTTGCCTCTAAAATGTTTGTATTTAGCGGCAAGAAACCTGATTCGCTGTCAAGGCAACCAGTAGTGAGAATGCCCACTAGCAACCTCATCACCAGCCCCTGGCGACATACAGCGACAAAGTCACTGCTAGTGTGAACGCAGCTTAAAGGGTTAGTTCACCCAAAAATGGGTGAAATTAGGCTGCGTTTTACTCACCCCCGAGGCATCCTAGGTGTATATGACTTTCTTCTTTCAGACGAATCCAGTTGGAGTTATATTAAAAATTGTCTTTGATCTTTCAAACTGTTTAATGCCACTCAGCGGGTGTTGCAT
>NW_015636932.1:227863-232643 GCF_001515625.1 Sinocyclocheilus rhinocerous
GAGCCGTGTGAGACACTTTTTTTTATGGATTTTTATTTAAGTTCTTTTGGACTGAAGCAATGCAACACCCGCTGAGTGGCATTAAACAGCTTGAAAGGTCAAAGACAATTTTTAATATAACTCTGACTGGATTCGTCTGAAAGAAGAAAGTCAAATACACCTAGGATGCCTCGGGGGTGAGTAAAACGCAGCCTAATTTTCATTTTTGGGTGAACTTCCTTTAAGACTCCTAAATAGATATTTTACCACTGTTTGTTGTTAAAATTATGTAGGAACAGTAATAGATTAATTTATGACAAGAGTGCACCTCAAAACATATACTTCATAACAGGAGTTCTGACCTTTGTCACAAATAATTTTTCGTTTGCTTTTTCCCTATCACGTTTTAGTAATCATCATAAATTATATATCATTTGAAAGTTTAAAATCTCAAAATTCATCCTATGAAAACTGTTTTGAAATCGGACATCGGTTACATAGAAATGGTACTTTAATATCTTTTAGCGGGCTCCTCCCCCTTATAAATTGTAAACTGTAACCAAAATGTATTATGGTCTTTTGGAATCAAAACTTTTTATAATCTTGACAAAATACATATTGTCGGAAAGGTCTGAGTCTCAAGATTTCATATTTGGTGGTTATTTTGTGATAGAAGTAAGATGACAGAAAAATGCATAAAAAAATTTAATGGAGTTTGGATGGCACCCGGTGGCTGTTTGTGGTATAACACCTAAACAAAATTGCATAGGAACCTAATTTTTTTAAATATCAACTTCAAATTTGGAACATAACTCCTTTCAACATATGGCTTTAATTTCATATCAAATTTGGATTAAAACCTATTTTGTAAAATATTTATTTTATATAAAATAAAATAAAAATAGTACAGTACATTTTATTTACAGTGAATTTAAACTTCTATAACTTTTTATGCTTTTTTTTTTTTTAAATGATTTCACTTCTGCAATGATCTGCTGATTGTCGTCTTTAAAAAGAGACCAACCTTAGGTCTGTATTCAAAAGTGTTCATGAATTATAACAATTTAAGTTTGAATAGTGCACTTTCAGGTCTATGTAAAAAAAAAAGGGGGGTGACAGTTAAGAGGTTAAAGGGGTCATCGGATGCCCATTTTCCACAAGTTGATATGATTCTTTAGGGTCTTAATGAAAAGTCTGTAACATAATTTAGTTAAAATTTCTCAATGGTAGTGTAAAACAACACCATTTTTACCCTGACAAAAACAGCTCTTTTCAGAGCAAGCTGTTTTCTTGCATGCCGCTTTAAATGCAAATGAGCTCTGCTCACCCCGCCCCTCACTTCTGAGCCGCTCTCTGAGAGATGGTAAACTTTAGCTGCATTCATCGTGAAATTTGATCGTTATTATCCTCGTTATTAGGAAAGCGATTTGCAAAGATTCATTAAAAAACCTTACACTCACTTCTTCTGGAGATGAAGCTGGATCACGAATGATTCGCGCGAAGATAGATGCATTTAGGTAGATCGGGGGCGCATTCCCTTCACAAACAAATGTAATCCACTGCGTCTTCAGCGGCTCAGATGACGGGAGTAAATGATGACTGCTATGTTCATTATTACATCCAACAACAAAACACTTCAATCGCTTAGGAGCCATTCTTGTCTACATCTGCTCCGGTGGTGAAACAATGGCGGACTGATGACAGCTCACTCAAAGCGGGTCTAAAGCCTTGTTCAGACTGTCAGCCCAAATCCGATTTTTGTGCAAATCCGATTGAAATCTGATCATATTTAGATAGTCTGAATGGCAACGAACTACATGAAATCCGATTTGTGCAAATCAGTTTCGAGCTACATTCGTATGTGGTTTGGAATCCTATTCAAATCACATTCCTGGAAATCCGTTTCAGTCTGACCGCTCACATCGGATTTAGCATAGCTTTTTCAAGTTCTCACGCCACGTAAAATGTAAACACGTCAGACATTTTTGTAGAAAACATAATAAATGTCTTTGGGAATGGGAAGTTGTGGCCTAATGGTTAGAGAGTCGGACTCGTAACCCAAAGGTTGCGGATTCGAGTCTCGTACTGGCAGGGATTGTAGGTGGGGGGAGTGAATGTTCAGCGCTCTCTCCCACCTTCAATACCACGACTGAGGTGCCCTTGAGCAAGGCACCGAACCCCCAACTGCTCCCCGGGCGCCGCAGCATAAATGGCTGCCCACTGCTCCGGGTGTGTGTTCACGGTGTGTGTGTGTTCACTGCTGTGTGTGTGCACTTTGGATGGGTTAAATGCAGAGCACTAATTCCGAGTATGGGTCACCATACTTGGCCACATGTCACATCACTCACTCACTCATAAATAATTATTATCATACTATGGGCGTTTTGTTTACATTTGTTCCTAACCTAAGATAACCTTTTCTGAACTAGTTATACACTGCATTGTACTGAGGCATTGTTCATTAAAGCCAAAACAACGGCCTTCCAGCGTAACGAGAAGTGAAGGTATTTGTGATCAATTATAAAGCTACACCTTACCGTAGTTTGCAGCAAAATGCCTGCCAAAAGTAACTAAGGCACTCTTGGGGTTAAAATACTGTGATAGGACGTAGTGATCCGGTTAGCCAATCAGGTTGTAGAGGTGTGGCAACTCTCGGAAGCATAGGGCGGAGCTTCGCGGCAGTGTTTGGCTGGCACGAGAGTTTTTCTGTTGGTTTATGAGTAACTGAAACAAATATGCAAATATTATAGTGCGGGAATTGTTGCAATATGATAATGCAATGAGGAAGCTTGTGTAAAAAAAAAAATCATTTCATATGTTTAAAGATGTGAATGACTGTTTGAGCAAATAAAAAAATCTTGCACTTCACATCCCGATTGAACTATTGAAATTGATTGCCATGAAAACAGACCACAATCTCCTTGATACATACATATATATGTATACGTAATCAAGTATTTTGTAGAATGCGTTGTGAAATGGTGATAAAGTAATTCATAAAACGTATTTATTGTGTTTTATTCGTATTACAGAGAATGGCATATCTTTGAAATGTTAATAATCTGTAAATTTGAATATGCATGATTGTTATCTATGAAACAGCTTTGGTAATATCCTCTGAAATACAGTTTAAGCTTACCTTTAGACCAGTTTCTTTACTTATGCTGCTTAATTTTGGAAATCAAGTTGTGTGCAGAACAGGAACGCTCCAAATGTAGTGACAACTGACCCATTGCAGGTTTGAAGACTAACCAATTAGTGTGTATCTTCTTAACCGGCAGGTTCAGCTTTCATGACTCCACAATGGGAGCTGGTATCTCTACCTCGATGGGAGATGACGGCATACTGGTTTCTCTCCTTCTCCTCCCATCTCTATTATTTCTACCAGTTGCACAGGTTTTCTAAAGGTGAGCTGTCGTCTGCCTAGAACAAAATGCGATTCTCCAGCTTACAAAAAAAAAAAGATCTCAGGAATCTTAGATCTCAGCAATGGTTCAGTGGCACAATATTTAATTATCAAAGGAAAATAGATTCAAATCCCAAACCTAATGTATAATTAAAAGAAAAAGCCAAACAAAATTGCAACAGAACAAGATGCATATTGCATAAGCATTAGACAACCACCACCCCACAAATTTGTCAGCTAGACATAAACAAAACATATGGATTGTTATTAAATGAATATACCTGTTGAATCATTTATTTAGATGAAATTATCCAAAAGGAATATAAAATCATTTTTGCTGCATTTTTTACGGCATTTTTTTTTTTTACTTTATAATGTGTCCGTTTGAAAAGGGCTGCTGTGGTGTGTGTGTGGGGGGAGAAATGCTTGTTCCTGTCGTGTTAACTGCTGACTCTAAGGGTTCTGAAAAGGTTGTGCTGTCATTTTGAGGGACGATGGGATCTCAGGTCAGCAAAAGACACCACACAGCACCCATTTTATCTCTTTCAACAAAACATGCCAGTCAAAAAAGTGCAAAAATAAAGCTTCAAAATAGGGCATCTCTTCATGCACAGAGAAAACACTGCATAAATAATAACATGGGTGAAATTGCTGATACATTTAAAACTAAATGTATTAGCTGGGAAGTCGTGGCCTAATGGTTAGAGAGTCGGACTCGTAACCCAAAGGTTGCGGGTTCGAGTCTCGTACCGGCAGGGATTGTAGGTGGGGGGAGTGAATGTACAGCGCTCTCTCCCACTTTCAATACCACGACTGAGGTGCCCTTGAGCAAGGCACCGAACCCCCAACTGCTCCCCGGGCGCCGCAGCATAAATGGCTGCCCACTGCTCCGGGTGTGTGTTCACGGTGTGTGTGTGTTCACTGCTGTGTGTGTGCACTTTGGATGGGTAAATGCAGAGCACTAATTCCGAGTATGGGTCACCATACTTGGCCACATGTCACATGTCACGTCACTATGTCACGTCACATCTTTGCAGAAACAAGTGTGTGTTGTTGCGAACTGTCAAAGTCAAGTAGAAAAAGAAAATATACTGCTTGTATACTCAACTCTTTGAGTGTTGAAACCAGTGGAGATGGCAGCATGGAATAAAGTCGCACATTCCAGCTTCCTGCGTTTCTAATGCTGCCTCATAAAATGAAATCCATAATAATAATAATAATCCAGCGCGACGGCAACATGTTGTCATGTCGTAAGACAATATCTGTATTGCAAACTGTATTGCTGTTATTGTTGTTTTTAGCGTAGGCATAACAATGCAACGGCATTGCCATAGTAACCAATGCACATTCAGTAAAACGAAAGAGCGCTTATGGACACACAAATCGGATATGAAC
>NW_015636932.1:233003-239331 GCF_001515625.1 Sinocyclocheilus rhinocerous
CTACGTTTCTGCCGCTGCCTCACAAGACGAAATATAATAATACAGCGCAGCTGTGACAGCAACATGTTGTCATGTCGTAAGACAATATCTGTATTGCAAACTGTATTGCTGTTATTGTTGTTTTTAGCGTAGGCATAACAATGCAACGGCATTGCCATAGTAACCAATGCACATTCAGTAAAACGAAAGAGCGCTTATGGACACACAAATCGGATATGAACGGTTGCGATACACACTGTATGGACAGTCAGTTATTCAAATCAGATTCCATCCGGATATGCACAAAATCAGATTTGGGCTGACAGTCTGAACGAGGCTTAAGGTAAGACACCAGTGCAGTCTATGCTGAAACGCTACTGTCAATCAAACAATCGTGGGAGGGACCTGTCTGTGTGATGTCACACAGACAGGCATCTGAGATTAGCTCGATTTGAGAAAGGGGAAATGATTTAACGAGATTAAAAAAAAAAAAAACACTGGGGGGATCTTTATCATTATTGATAGTTTTCACGTGACGTCACACCCTTACGGTACATTCACACGGGGCGTCGGCGTCGACGCTTGATGGAGGGCATTTCTGAAGCTTGGTGCTGACGCGACCGTCATAGTGACAACAGCCAATCACATTAGTTTTCTGGTGTTGCATGAACGCGATTGGCTAGCGTCTGCACCAGGGTATTTGCATAAGGCGATCTGATTGGCTGACGCCTGCGTTGGCGCTTGAAAAGTTGAAAAGTTTTCAACTTCTGCCGCAAGCAACGGACCCAACGCGACGCGACGGACCCACAATTCATTTCGGCAATGCTTGACGTCACTCCATTCAAAGTAAACAAGAGGCTTTGACGCTGACGCCCCGTGTGAATGGGGCGTTATAGGAACACCCACCTGGCGGGCAAAACTAAGCTTTGCTCCACTGACCGCCAGTTATTATTGCGCTGATTGCATTAAGTTGTAAAGTAGTAAAACGCAGATATTAAAAGGTGAAATTCAGTAAACACCTTATTTATGATGTATATTTTGTACAGGCAAGCAGATGAACCCAGAATATAAACACAATGTGCAAAGTGTCACATTAAATTGTTTCCCATAGAAAACCATTATAAGGAAAACACTGAACCATTAAGCGGATTGCGTTCATATTCCGGCCTCATCTGCTTGCCTATGTAAACTATGCATCATTAATATGGTGATTACTGAATTTGATCTTTTATTAATATTACTGTTTTAAATATATTAAGGCACTTTAAGTGTTTTTACAACATTTTGTCGCACTGTTTAATGATTGAAATGTTGCCGCGGGTGCTTAATATGGATTGCAAATGGCCAAAACTTGCATTTTGTTCACACATACCTTTGTTTTACTCTTTTGAGAGGTTATCTAAATATTTGTGGCTGGGAAACAGATGTAAAATTGACAGGCTTGTGCTGCAGTTCTATGGATGTTTTGTCCTCCAAGTCTTTGAGCCGGACACGTGACTGAAAGCTAAGGTGGTTGTGTACACACACTGCCAACACACATTTCAGTGCAAACAGCTTGTAAAAGTGCATGTGGCAGCCAATGACCCCTTTAACAA
This sequence comes from Sinocyclocheilus rhinocerous, assembly GCF_001515625.1. NCBI lineage: Eukaryota > Metazoa > Chordata > Actinopteri > Cypriniformes > Cyprinidae > Sinocyclocheilus > Sinocyclocheilus rhinocerous. The sequence goes on from NW_015636932.1 coordinate 234,578, forward strand.
AACTACTGTTTATTAATATTTCAAAAATTCATCTGCAAAAAAGTCATTTGGTGCAACCAACAGAAACATTCAGAATTAAAAAAACAACAACATAAAACAGGAAATTATAGTAAATTATATCACAGAGAGTAACTCAATAAGTCTCTTAAAATGAATGATTTTTATAATGAAAAGGCAAAGTTAATTGTCACGAAAAAATAATTTTGATCAATAATTTATACAAATTCATAGTATTTTACAGAATATATAAATACAGATAAATACATTTAGACCACTTAACTTAATGATTGCTATCGGGATGCGAAGAGACTTTCAACCAGCATAACAAAAAATGTTTCTGAGTAGTTTTCACATGACTTCACACACTTGTAGGAACGCCCACCTGGAGAGCACAACGAAGCTTTGCTCCACTGAACGCCAGTTAAGTAGTTAAGTAGTAAAACACAGATATTAAAAGGCGAAATTCAGTAAACACCTTATTGATGATGTATATTTTGTACAGGCAAGTTTCACATTAAATGGTTTCCCATAGAAAACCATTATAAAGAAAACACTGAACTATTAAGCGAATTGTGTTCATATTCCGGCCTCATCTGCTTGCCTATGTAAACTATGCATCATTAATATGGTGATTACTGAATTTGATCTTTTATTAATATTACTGTTTTAAATATATTAAGGCACTTTAAGTGTTTTTACAACATTTTGTCGCACTGTTTAATGATTGAAATGTTGCCGCGGGTGCTTAATATGGATTGCAAATGGCCAAAACTTGCATTTTGTTCACACATACCTTTGTTTTACTCTTTTGAGAGGTTATCTAAATATTTGTGGCTGGGAAACAGATGTAAAATTGACAGGCTTGTGCTGCAGTTCTATGGATGTTTTGTCCTCCAAGTCTTTGAGCCGGACACGTGACTGAAAGCTAAGGTGGTTGTGTACACACACTGCCAACACACATTTCAGTGCAAACAGCTTGTAAAAGTGCATGTGGCAGCCAATGACCCCTTTAACAAAACTACTGTTTATTAATATTTCAAAAATTCATCTGCAAAAAAGTCATTTGGTGCAACCAACAGAAACATTCAGAATTAAAAAAACAACAACATAAAACAGGAAATTATAGTAAATTATATCACAGAGAGTAACTCAATAAGTCTCTTAAAATGAATGATTTTTATAATGAAAAGGCAAAGTTAATTGTCACGAAAAAATAATTTTGATCAATAATTTATACAAATTCATAGTATTTTAAAAAAACTAAATTATCTTGAAAAAACTGTATAAAGATGTGTATAAAATTGTAAGGAAAATACATTATTACTATTTACGCAATAGTTACATGATATTTTCATTAAATATTTACGTTATCAAAATTGAAAGTTTTTTTTTAAACGTGCATATACAAGTTTTTCAAAACCACATAAAATGTTTTTCTTTTTTTTTTCAGTCCTTTATTGGGGGCACTCTTATTTGTCACTGACCTACTTAAGATTTAAGTACATTTGTGGAACAGTTTCCCTAAAAATCTCAGCATTTTTTATTCTGTACCCAGAATAAAGACATCAAGAGTAAGCAAATTGCCATTGTTTGCTAGGCCATTTAATTCTGATATCATATACAATTAGGCCTATTTAGTTCAAACTCATATTTTCCTATTAATTGGACATGCTATATTTATTCCTTAATCAAGTTCACAATGTGCTTGCCTCTAAGTAATGAACACCCTTTATCTTATGCCTCACGTTAAACTGCATGCTTACTTTTTGATTAAGCAAGCTATTTTATATTCATGACCAAAACATAAATCACAAACAAGCCCCTTCGTTGCATCCGTGGCAACGAAGGGATACTAATTTTCCACGAAAAGAGGACTAATATGGTACATACTTCTTATTTAATGTGGGAATTGGGCCTGAACCGCACAATTATCTCCCAACGGAGAAAGACAATGTCTTATTTCACTTACAGAGCTATTCCCTATAATTAGGATGCACCCCTGCATCAGAGCTAGCCCAATGCCCTCAGTGGCAAATAGTATTTATTACACAGTTAATGACCATGACATGTAAAACTCAGTGAAGTGGTAAATTTAGAGCAGTCAGCGGTACTCAGTGGCTTGCTGCTAAATGTCGGGGAGTAGCTATTTGCCAAAGTGTCCTACCTGTGTCCCGACTGAATTGACGTCCAAGCATCTCATGAACGCACAAAGAAAAAATCTAATCAAATGGGCTAATATTAACAATCCCATTTTATTTTTCTCATCATCCCTCACGTTTTTACTGTAATAACAAACACATTCTTTTTCTTTTCATTTTTTTTATTGCTTTCTAAATAGGCACCATGTTTAGGCCTCTAAATGTAAACAAATGAACATAAAATTGTGCAAATGAGTTGCTTGTAATTAGTCAAAGTAGGTGTTGAAGGGGTTTTCATTTATTGAAATTGAACCCTTCTTCTCTGTCTTTTTTCCTATGATTCACTAATGCACTGTCACCAAGCTTAGGATATTTTTTTTTCTTTACAATCTACTTAGCATTGATTTATTGATCGTGGCCTCTTCCTTCATACTGAATTAGTAGGCCTTTTGGAAAATCACATTTTCTCACCTCTTGTGTGTGTGAACCTGGATGGGGGTTGACTTTGTGAATAGAAATTCACTGGGTGCTTTTGGTTCACTGCAAAAAATGGCTTATCTTACTTAGTATTTTTGTCTTGTTTCTAGTCAAAAATCTTTAAAAAATTCTTAAATCAAGATACTTTTACTAGATAAGCCAAATGACTTAAGATATTTAGTCTTGTTTCCAGGGGGGAAAAAAACTAAATTAAGCGCATTTTGCTTAAAACAAGTCAAATTATCTGCCAGTGGGGTAAGTAAAATATTCTTAGAGTAATATTTTACTTTTTGCAGTGTTGAGAGCCAGTTCTGCCCAATTTATCAACATTTTACCATTTTATTTAGTACTATTGAGCAGTATTAATATAAAGTTACTTGTTACGGTGCAGTAGGCTACAACCAAAGACTTTGCTCAGGAACACCTTTAAAAACAAACTTATGACAGTACTTTGCAAGAAAAAAACTGTAAGTTTACAGTAAAATGCTGGCAGCAGGGTTGCCAGCCAGTTACTGTATGATAATTAGTTATATAATTACTGTAGATAGAGGTAAATACTATTTTTAAAAAGAATTTATCAATGCTGCATTTTTTTTACACTAAATTACTTGATTGCCTGAATTTACTATATATTTGGAAGAAATAAAGCATAAAATACAGTACATCCAGTGTATTTTCCTGATTGCTTAATGTTAATTACTGGCAGCTGAATTTTAAATGTAATTACCACTAGGACACTTTTAAATGTTGTTTCAATTGTTTGTAGGTAAATGTGTGCATAATCTAGCAATCTTTTTGTACTCTTTTTCTGCAGTAGACTCATCGCATTACGGTTTTACGGAGTGAAAAAAACTTAAATTAATAAAAAGGACAGACTCAAAAGACTCATTCATTCAAAAACAAACAAACAAAAGTGCATGTGAAAGGACTGCTGAATATTAAATGTTTCTCAGGTTGGTATGCAGGCATGGATTCATCTGCAAAGTTTGCATCATGGCAGGATCGCTCAACAGGAGTTTGTAGATACATACTGAAATTGGCTTTGTGAATCGATGCCCCCCACCACCACCACCACCACCACCCCCCAAGAGATGATGCTATAGTCGGCCATAGTTGCTACAGTTTTCTGAATGTGTTTAAATTGCTGCTCTGGTTGCTACTAACCCAGATCAACAGGGCCCACTCTCCATGATACTCTGGTGTCTAGGTAAGGCTTAGGTCCCTCTTAACTATGTGGGTTTTTCTGTTCTTAATAAACCATAAGTTGCTTATGAGAAGCGGATAGATGATAAAGCTATTGTTCACAAAAGTACCATCACACATACCACATGATTTAAGCTATAATGTCTGTAATTCAAATGATTTACACACCAACTTTTAATATTAATGGTTAAAGGTTAAAAGTTTTTTCACATCTTGTTTGTTTGTTCACATCTCTAACATGACAATATAGATTTTTAATCGATCCTAATTTTGATTAACTGATATTGATACTTAAATTGACAGATTGAACTTTTAATGCATATTCACAACAAGATTTTTTTTTTTTTTCAGAAAGTTGACCTTTTTGCAGTTTCCCACCCCCATTTTGTGTTTAATAATATCTGCTGGTATTTTAATGAGCACACTTTTTAATGCACTGAAAATATTTATTACAATGTTGACAAATTGCTTACCAAGATCATGTACCACCTTTTATCAGTCCAAACACACACACACACACACACACACACACGACTTTTCACTAGGCAACTTTGTTGCTGGAAAATTACATTTTATATGATTAAAGATTCTGCATACTAAAATTTACTTAAAGGGGTCATATGATGCTGCTAAAAAGAACATTATTTTGTGTATTTGGTGTAATGAAATGTGTTTATGCGGTTTAAGGTTCAAAAAACATTATTTTCCACATACTGTACATTATTGTTTCTCCTCTATGCCCCGCCTTCCTGAAACGGGTCGATTTTTACAAAGCTCATCGGTCTAAAAAAGCGAGGTGTGCTCTGATTGGCCAGATCTACAGTGTGTTGTGATTGGCCGAATACCTCAAGCGTAAGACAGAAATGTTACGCCCCTCACATACTGTTGATACCGTGTCCGGCCGGAGCGACGAGACATAAACATTAAAACCCATTA
>NW_015636932.1:239601-242194 GCF_001515625.1 Sinocyclocheilus rhinocerous
ATTTTATAATGCCGTCTTATTGCTCTTCTTTGTAGTAGGTGCATTTTAAAAATGTTTTCCCAATCAATCCTGGACTCCTGCTCAAAATGATAAATTAATATAACGACAGCTACAAAAAACAAAAAAAACAACAATAAGCCCGCAAAGCTGTTGTCGTTGCATCCAGACGGATGACATGCGTGACAGCTAAGTGGAACCCCAGAAAATAAACCGTGGAACTTTGACCAATGAGAGAACAGTTTACTCGCGCGTGACTTGTATTAAAAAATTTGGTCCGTTTAGAAACTCTGCCTTGTGAAAGCGAACTGCACCAAGAATAAAAAGCAACATTGTAATAATTTTAATCCCGGTTTCGGGACAAAACAATCGATCTACAGGTGTGAAAGCACCCGCTAGCGCATACAGAAATCGAGAAGCAGAATCGAAATGTATAATTTTATAACAAGTAATTTGATTCCTGACCTTATGCATCTGATCTGATTTCCTTGTTTTGCTAATACTTCAAAATGAACCTGTGAATGTCTGTGGGTGAGCACATCTTCGCCATTCAAAATCAAAGCACAATTTTTCATTTTATAATGCCGTCTTATTGTTCTTCTTCCTAGTAGGTGCATTTTAAAAATGTTTTACCGATGAATCCTGGACTCCTGCTCAAAATGATAAATTAATATAACGACAGCTACAAAAAACAAAAAAAACAACAATAAGCCCGCAAAGCTGTTGTCGTTGCATCCAGACGGATGACATGCGTGACAGCTAAGTGGAACCCCAGAAAATAAACCGTGGAACTTTGACCAATGAGAGAACAGTTTACTCGCGCGTGACTTGTATTAAAAAATTTGGTCCGTTTAGAAACTCTGCCTTGTGAAAGCGAACTGCACCAAGAATAAAAAGCAACATTGTAATAATTTTAATCCCGGTTTCGGGACAAAACAATCGATCTACAGGTGTGAAAGCACCCTTAGTCTTTGCAACTTTACAGATCTTCTTTATGCACCAAGAGCTTGTAACACTCCAAAGAGAAAGGAAAAATTGAAATCGCATCATATGACCCCTTTAAATTGATTTCCAGGTTTGCATAGCCTATATAAAGGGCAGTTTTTTCTTAAAGGGGTCATCGGATGCAAAATTCACTTTACATGTTGTTTGAACTTACAGTGCCGTGAAAAGGTTTTTGCCCCCTTCCGTTTTTTTTTTGCATATTTGTCACACTTAAAAGATTCAGATAATCAAACTAATTTTAATGTTACACAAAGATAAAGTAAATACAAAATGCAGTTTTTAAATGATGATTTCATTTATTAAGGAAAAAAAAGCTGTCCAAACCTACCTGGGGCCTTGTGTATAAAACTCTCTGTAGATTTCATCCTGAAAGTATACGTACACACAAAAGCTAGATTTTGCGTATGCACAAAAGTTTTCAGATTTATAAAACCATGGATACACCAGAACCTGTGCAAAAATCCCTTTATAAATCCCGGTCAGGGGAAGATTGTGCATACGTGCATCTCCACCCTGACTCCTCCCCTAAATAACCATATATGGAGCTTACAACATCTCGTTTTACTATGCATAACCACACATATATTCGATTTTAGAATATATGTGACCTCATTCTTTTTGTCACGGGACGTGGTTGTAGTCAAGCGCAAGTTCAGGGGGCCATGGTGGAGCAGGTAATTCCGGGGGCCATGGCAGAGCAGGCAGTTCAGGAGGCCATGGAGGTTCCGGCCATTCTGGAGGCCATGGAGGTGCCGGCCATTCCTGAGGCCATGGAGGTGCCGGCCATTCCTGAGGCCACTGAGGAGCCTTTGTAGCCTCGTCCCGGTTCCCCAGCCTGGCCACTATGAATCAGAATCAGAATCAGAATGAGCTTTATTGCCAAGTATGTTTGCACATACAAGGAATTTGTTATAGTGTCACAAGCTTCCAGTACACGACGACGACAACAACGACGATAATAAAAATAAGATGTGAATAAAATGGCAACGGATCTAAACGGATTAATCCAGGACCAAGAGTGAACAGAAACTGCAGGCTTATAAAGACAGGCAAACAAAAGGAGCAAACGAGATGATTAACCAACACAGGTGAAAAGAATTAAGGTGATTAACTAATAATGAGAACAGGAACCAAACCAAACAGGAACATACACGTGACACTTTTCCACTGGCCAAATAGCATTTCAATTGTTTTAAACAATTCAAATAAAATAAAATGTATGCAGTTTTGCTGAAAAGGTGAACACCTTTTAGCTTTTTTTGTGGAAACAGATAAGCCTATATTTATTGCAGGGTAAATACAATCGTCTGATTTAACGCATCACTGACAAAGTATTTTAAAAAGGAAAAATCTTAGCAGTTTTTTTTAAGTTGTATCCTTCAAATACAGTGGTATTTTTCATAATGTTGTGGAGATGCCTTCACACGACATCAACCCACGTGCAGCTGCGGTTGTACAGTAGCTATTATTCAAATCGGACAATGGACCATTCGACACAATATCGAAGTAAGTGCGCATCATTGATCATTGTTCTCGCTAAAAAAATTCTCATAACATGAGATCTGCAGTTTAGTTTAAATATGAATTATTA
>NW_015636932.1:242658-249854 GCF_001515625.1 Sinocyclocheilus rhinocerous
AGTATAAATCTTACCGTTTTCTTCAAGTTGTAGCCTTCAAATACAGCGGTACTTTTCGTAATGTTGTAGAGATGCCTTCACACGACATCAACACCTCCGTGCAGCTGCGGTTGTACAGTAGCTATTATTCAAATCGGACAATGGACCATTCGACACAATATCGAAGTAAGTGCGCATCATTGATCATTGTTCTCGCTAAAAAAATTCTCATAACATGAGATCTGCAGTTTAGTTTAAATATGAATTATTACAGCACTCCTCGCTGTCATTAAAACATTGCATGCCACAGGAAAGTGATTAAGCACATCCACTAATATGTCTAAATTAATATAATTTTGGTTTAACTTCTGCGTAATGACCATGTAATTTCAGTGCTTATCTCCATTAATGGAAGTGGAATATTTAATGTAAATGTGTATATCAAAATGAAAACGGAGTTTAAAATCGTACTCAGTTACTAACGTAACCTTGGTTCCCTGAGATACGGGAACGAGTACTGCGTCTGCTAAGACGTGATGGGGAAAACTCCTTTTTCTCCGAATACTGAAGCCTTTTCAATAATGCAGTGTAACTGCACGGCAGAGCTGCACGAGCCCATGGCGACGAAGCCCGCCAGAGCCGCCAGAATGGATATAAGCAGGCATTTAGCCATAGGATCCTCAGGTTACTTCGACTGAAGCGACGACTGAGTCGTGCAGCTACATAGCACGGGGCCAGCAATGCAGTACTCGTTCCCGTATCTAAGGGAACCGAGGTTACGTTAGTAACCGAGTATGTTCCCTATCGATACTTCACTCGTACTGCGTCTGCTAAGACACGATGGGGAACCAGTACAATCCCGCCGTGCTATGCTAGAGGAACGACTAATACTTGAACTTGCCTTAAGCACCAAATGGGGCCCAGAGGGACTAAGTATTTTGCAGGGAAGCCCCACATGAGGCAATTGGGCCAAACTCACAGAGGTTGGCCCGGCGTTGAGTAATCGTTCCAAGAGAAATTTGTACAGCCTCGGTACTCAGTGGGGGCTAAGAGCGTACAGTGAAGAAGGCAAACGCCTGAAGCACTGGTTTTGCCATATAGCAAGAGTGAGCCCGTTTAAGCAGAAAGGACCCGGACCCGTTATAAAACCTGGTAAATGTGGACGGCGAGGCCCAGCTGGCCGCCTCACAAATCTCTGCAATGGACACACTGCTAGACCAAGCCGAGGAAGAGGCGATGCCCTTTGTTGAGTGGGCTCTTACTCCCATGGGGCATTGCAGACCCAAAGAAGAGCACGAGATAGCATTGATTATCCATTTGGAAAGTCTCTGCTCCATGACCGGAGACTATTTGGTGCGGCCACCGAAGCATACAAAAAGCTGTTCTGACTGCCTGAACGGGGCGGAACGCTCAATATACATTCTCAATGCCCTGACGGGGCAGAGTAAATTCAGCTCTTGGTCTTGCTCCGAAGGAGGAAGCGCCGATAGATCTATTACCTGTGCTCTGAACGGAGTTGAGAGCACTTTAGGTACATAACCATGCCTCGGCTTCAGGACGACCTTGAAATCGGTTGGGCCCGAATTCAAGGCAGGTGGGGCTCACCAAGAGCGCCTGCAGATCTCCCATACACTTCACCGATGCTAACGCCAGTAGCAGAGCAGTTTTTAGCATCAGGGGACGAAGGTCAACAGACTGTAGCAGCTCAAAGGGAGGGCTTTTCAGAACCATCAACACCATGGGCAGATCCCATGTAGGAACGGTGATAGGACGAGGCGGGTTGAGCCTCCTAGACCCCTTTAAAAAATGAACAACTAGGTCTGCAGGCTCCCATCGGGAGGCCAGAGGTGCAGAGCCCACAGCTCAGGCTGGGGGTGCCATATCGTTCTGTTTGCCTGAGAGAGGAGGTTCCGTCTCAGGGGAATGGGCCACGGGGCTGCTGAGAGCAACGGAGACAGCTCTGCGAACCAGTATTGGTTCCTCCAGAGAGCGTTGATCCGAGATAGCATGTCTGCTCCTTGGTTCAACTTGCCCGGCACATGCACTGCTCTCAGCGAATGCAAGTTGAGCTGAGCCCATTCCAAGAGGCGCTCTACCAGAATGAAGAGGCACTTCGAGGAGAGACCGCCCTGGCAATTTATATAGGACATGGTGTCCCCTTAGGTCTGGCAGAAAGGTGTGAAGGCCCAAACATACTGCCAGCATTTCCAGGCAGTTGATGTGAAGCCGACCCTCCTCTTTCGACCAATGGCCGAAAGCCGGTTTGCCATTGCACAGCGTTCCTCAACCTGTGTTGGAAGTGTCTGTCGAGACCACCTTCCATCTGCAGACCATTCCCAGGGCAGGATTCTCCACTGAGAGTCTTTCCAAGGGGCCAGAGCTGCTACGCAGGCCTGGTCCACCTTGACACGAAGGCGTCCAAACGCCAGGCGTGGGACGGAACTCGTGGTTTCAGCCAGTACTGAAGGGGCCGAATGCGAAGCAGTCCCAGCTGAAGTACCGGAGACGCAGAGGCCATGAGGCCCAGCATCTTCTGAAATGGCTTGAGAGGGCGAGGGGCTCCAACTTTGAATGAGGCTGCAAGCTGCTGAATGGCCAGTGCACGTTCTGGCGTGACTAGTCGAGAACTGTTCCCAGGAACGATATCCGTTGGCTGGGGTACAGCACGCTCTAGGCAAAACTGATCGTGAGTCCCAGGCATTCTAAGTGGCTGAGGAGGAAGAATCTGTGAGATACTAGCTCGTCCTCCGACTGGGCTAGGATGAGCCAGTCATCAAGGTAATTCAGAATGCGGATTCCCATCTGTCTCAACGGGGAAAGAGCATCCATGCACTTCGTAAAAGTGCGAGGAGCTAGGCACAGTCCAAAGGGAAGGACTGTGTATTGATATGCCACTACCTCGAAGGCGAATCTCAAGAATCCTCTGTGGTGGGGGGGCTATCTGGATGTGAAAGTAGGCATCTTTCAGATCCAACGAAAAGAACCAATCCCCTGGGCACACTTGTGAAAGGATCTGTTTCAATGTAATCATCCTGAACGGCCGTATCATGAGGGCACGGTTCAGGTGCCTGAGATCGAGGATGGGCCTTAGGCTGCCATCCTTTTGGGGGACGAGGAAGTATCGGCTGTAGAAGCCTGACTTGTTCCGAGCTGGGGGAAATGTTTCTATGGCTCCTTTCGCCAACAAATTCATCACCTCGGCACGCAGGATGTGTGCGTCCTTGCTCTGAACCGAGGTGGAGACCACGCCGCTGAATCGCGGGGGTCTTCGAGCGAATTGAAGTTTTGCACATTTTATTATCCCCAAAACCCAGTCTGACACTCTGGGGATGGCCTGCCAGGCCTCGGCCTGCGTGGCAAGGGATTGGGTTGGTTCGAGCGACGGGCCGCCTTGCGGGGACCCAAAACTCATGATAAGCGGAAGAGGAAATTTGCTCTCTTTTTGAAAATGTTTGTGTTTTATTTTTCTCGCTATAACAGCGATCAGTTGTGTGGGCGCTATCTTAACAGGCCCAGAGTTCACAACGGTATTTACCACAAACACATTGCTGTCGGCACCTGGAAGTGAACGGTGTGCTTGGAGGCACAACAGAGGCCGCTTGGGGGGTGGTCCGGCGATGGCGAGACTTTGCCCCCTCCTCTTCCTGTCCCGCAGATCAGGATGATGCCTGAGGCGCCGGGTCCATCACTACATTGGGCCGGGGTTCCTGGCGTTTAGGGAATGGATAGCGTCTGGCCGAGCGGGAGCGATGTCGGGGCTCAGGCTTAGAGGCTGGAGGTGCAGCCGGCGGTGCGGGCTTCGCGGGCTGCTGAGTTGGCGTCGTCTTGGGGCGACTGGCTGCAGCTGTAGAACTGGAGCGCTTCGGCAAGAAGTGTTGCATTGACTGGGACAACTTCTGCGCAGCGGTGAAGAGCTCAGCGAACCCTTCAACCGCAGGTCCAAACAGGCCAGAGGGGGAGACCGGGGAGTCGAGGAAGGGGAACTTACCCGCATCCTTGATCTCCGTGAGGGTCAACCATAGGTTGCGCTCGAGCACCACAAGGCTGGCCATGGATCTGCCGATCACCTTAGCCGATCCTCTGCCCCTTGCTTTTTCCTCACAGGCTCCTGGGAGGAAGAAAGCGGGAGGGCACGAGGGGCGGAGTCGCTTTCTGAAAAGAAAGCTATCCACGAGCGCAGAGAGGCGAGACTCATATCCTCGCAATGAGGACATTCCGTCTCAGTAAGTGCAGTTTTAGCGTGGGCAGTGCCCAAGCATTAAACGCACTCGCCGTGACTGTCAGCGGCATGCAGGGAGCAACAGTAACGGCGCGGCATTTGAAACAACGGCGGAAATTTGCTCAGAAATTTGCTCTTATAGAAATCACCGGATAGCAGCAGGGAACCCGGAAGACCGCTGATGCTGCAGACGATGAAGGCGGCTGAAGAGTTGCGAAGTGAAGACACCAATGGCCGTGCAGTTACACTGCGTTATTGAAAAGGCTTCAGTATTCGGAGAAAAAGAAGTTTTCCCCACCTTAGCAGACGCAGTACGAGTGAAGTATCGATAGGGAACCTTGTTTACTTAATTACTTTTCTCACTCCAGGAAAAAGAGTGCATACGCACAGTCAAGAGCATCCGTACGGTGCACACATATTTACTCCAAGTTTAATTTTTATAAATCCAGATATGTGCGTGGAAAACAGCATACACACATTTCTATACCCATTTTGTGCATACGCAACATTTATACATGAGGCCCCTGGCCCTACGTGAAAAATTAATTGCCCCCTCCTGTTAAATCATGAAAGAACTGTGATTAACCACATTATTTTAGAAAGCTGAGTTAAATTTCACTAGCCACACCCAAGCCTGATTACTGCCAGACCTGTTGAATCAAGAAATCACTTAAATAGAACCTGTCTGACAAAGTGAAGCATGCTTAAAGAGCAACACATCATGCCACGATCTAAAGAGATTCAAGAACAGATGAGAAACAAAATATTTGACATGTATCAGTCTGGAAAGGGTTATAAAGCCATTTCTAAGGCTTTGGGACTCCAGCGAACCACGTTCAGAGCCATTATCCACAAATGGAGAAAACTTGGAACAGTGGTGAACCGTGGCAGGAGCGGCCAGCCTACCAAAATTACTCCAAGAGCGCAACGACGACTCATCCAGGAGGTAATAAAAGAACCCAGAACAACATCTAAAGAACTGCAGGCCTCACTTGCCTCAATTAAGGTCAGTGTTCATGATTCAACAATAAGAAAGAGACTGGGCAAAAACGGCATCCATGGGAGAGTTCCAAGGCAAAAGCCATTGCTGACCAAAAAGAACACAAAGGCTTGTCTCACATTTGCCAAAAAATATCTTGTTTATCCCCAAGACTTTTGGGAAAATAAATGTACAGTATGTGGAAAATAATTTGTTTTTTTAAGTTTAAACCGCATAAACACATTTCATTACACCAAATACACAAAATAATGTTCTTTTTAGCAGCATCATATGACCCCTTTAAAAATAGGGCCCATTGACTCACCAATTCATTCAAAACCGCTGAATCATTCAGTAACGTGTGTTGCTCTGAGGCGGGACTGTTCTGCAGTGATCTGTGTTTGGAACTATTTTTTGTTAACTAAATCTAGCAAAAATGGTCAACATTGACAATATTGTGTAGAGCACTTAATATTAACTACTAGTTTCTTACATAAAATCAATGTCAAATTTGCAATCGTACTGGTTTTCAGAGGATTTAATACACAGAGCCGTAGTTCACTGACAAGCTAGGCGATATCGTGTTCATAATCAAATGCGATTCATCTGCGATTATGAGCGTGATATTGCCTAATTGTCAGTGAACTACCGCTCTGTGTAGTGAATGCCGCTCAATCTGAAAGCAGGTGATGGAGATTTACTACCAATTACGGGACCGGCTTTACTGACGAGATGCGCATGACAATCGCATGCGATTAATTGCGCAGCCCTAGTAGACTTGTGCAGGTATTCGGTAATGCGATATATCACGGTAATGAATATGCACGATATTGTTATCATGGGCACTTCTAAATACCGTGAATAATTATATATTACAAATTATTCCGAATTTTGAATGCATTTTAAGAATACTTTTCCCATCAACCAGACCCGGCGCCAGACACAAATTCACGGATGGGCATTTCATTTTTTCAGGGGGGCACAAATGAGATCAACCTCATTGCAATGCATAATATCATTTAATTATGAATTAAATGGACAAAAAAAGAGGAAGAATTGACGTACCACTCCATTGACGCAATACAACAGAGGAGTCGTAAAGATTGGACCTAGCCTACTGAAGCAGTCTAAACACACGTCGCAGGGCTCGACATCAACGCTTGTCCGCTTATCCGGGACAAGTGGATTTTTTAAAAGGCCAAGTGAAAGAGAATTTTACTTGCCCGACCGGACAAGTAGCCTAGCCTGATTAAAACGCCAATAACAATCACCAAAACGCGATAATGATTCTGCATCATTTAGTCTAAATGGCGATCGATAGTGCATAATGTAATTACGCTAAGGCTGCGCTGCCTCTCTCTCTCAAGGAGAAATCGAAACAAATGAGCGCAGCAAACACAAAGTTAGTTAACAGTGTGTTAACAAAGTGAGTTAAACTCAGTTAACATACTGCGGTAAAAACCAGCCAGTCTCTACTTCTATACCAGGAGCTGTTGAATGATCTTTTTTTGCCTGAGAAAACACGTGCAGGAAAGTTTTTTAAGATTACTTGGTTGGGTTTCTCAACTCCGAGATCCCCTGGTGCTGCCATCTGTGACGACCCTTGCTTTGAGGCCTGGGCAACCGGAACGGCTGGCCTCTGCACTGTCGAATTGCGACACTCAGGGCTTTCGCCTAACGTTACATCGCTGCTGCTCTCTCCTGCCAACTTTGGTGGTTTTTGATTAAAGAAACGCCGTATATCCATAGCACTGCCACACGAGATCGCTCAGCATTTTTATTTTTTTAAATTACAACTAACGTTAAGCGGTAGCGCTATGCTTAGCAAACAACCAAACATTTCATCGCTCACTATCGACAAACCAATCAAATACGTTTAAAATTATTATTTTTTAAATCAGTCCAAACACATTTTTATTTTTATTCAGGAGTTATATATATACAAAACGATAACTTCTGATAACAGTAGCCTATTGATAAAATCACAGGGCGGGCCAGGCCCCCCAATGCCGGTCATGG
>NW_015636932.1:250009-250101 GCF_001515625.1 Sinocyclocheilus rhinocerous
GAAATAATAATAATAATTAATTTAAATGCAGCCGTTACCCCGGAAACCCTGTAAACAAAGCAGCTGCACTAGCTGCACTATCTGAATCACGT